>NC_053395.1:1691351-1863203 GCF_905171765.1 Bufo bufo | reverse complement strand
CACCGACACTGCCTAGTACACCAGAGTATTGGGGTACACCGACACACACTGCCTAGTACACCAGAGTATTGGGGTACACAGACACACACACTGCCTCGTACACCTGAGTATTGGGGTACACTGACACACACTGCCTCATACACCTGAGTATTGGGGTACACCGACACACACTGCCTAGTACACCGGAGTATTGGGGTACACCGACACACACTGCCTAGTACACCGGAGTATTGGGGTACACCGACACACACTGCCTAGTACACCAGAGTATTGGGGTACACCGACACACACTGCCTAGTACACCGGAGTATTGGGGTACACCGACACACACTGCCTAGTACACCGGAGTATTGGGGTACACTGACACACACTGCCTCGTACACCTGAGTATTGGGGTACACCGACACTGCCTCGTACACCTGAGTATTGGGGTACACCGACACTGCCTTGTACACCTGAGTACACCTCACAGGCACCTATACCTGCTGCCTCCTACACCTCACAGGCACCTATACCTGCCGCCTCCTACACCTCACAGGCACCTATACCTGCTGCCTCATACACCTCACAGGCACCTATACCTGCCGCCTCACACACCTCACAGACACCTATACCTGCCGCCTCACACACCTCACAGGCACCTATACCTGCCGCCTCACACACCTCACAGGCACCTATACCTGCCGCCTCACACACCTCACAGGCACCTATACCTGCCGCCTCACACACCTCACAGACACCTATACCTGCCGCCTCACACACCTCACAGGCACCTATACCTGCCGCCTCGTACACCTCACAGGCACCTATACCTGCTGCCTCATACACCTCACAGGCACCTATACCTGCTGCCTCACACACCTCACAGGCACCTATACCTGCCGCCTCACACACCTCACAGGCACCTATACCTGCCGCCTCACACACCTCACAGACACCTATACCTGCTGCCTCACACACCTCACAGGCACCTATACCTGCTGCCTCCTATACCTCACAGGCACCTATACCTGCCGCCTCACACACCTCACAGACACCTATACCTGCCGCCTCGTACACCTCACAGGCACCTATACCTGCCGCCTCACACACCTCACAGGCACCTATACCTGCCGCCTCGTACACCTCACAGGCACCTATACCTGCCGCCTCACACACCTCACAGGCACCTATACCTGCCGCCTCACACACCTCACAGGCACCTATACCTGCCGCCTCACACACCTCACAGGCACCTATACCTGCTGCCTCATACACCTCACAGGCACCTATACCTGCCGCCTCACACACCTCACAGACACCTATACCTGCCGCCTCACACACCTCACAGACACCTATACCTGCCGCCTCACACACCTCACAGGCACCTATACCTGCTGCCTCATACACCTCACAGGCACCTATACCTGCCGCCTCACACACCTCACAGACACCTATACCTGCTGCCTCACACACCTCACAGACACCTATACCTGCCGCCTCACACACCTCACAGGCACCTATACCTGCCGCCTCACACACCTCACAGGCACCTATACCTGCTGCCTCACACACCTCACAGGCACCTATACCTGCTGCCTCATACACCTCACAGACACCTATACCTGCCGCCTCACACACCTCACAGGCACCTATACCTGCTGCCTCATACACCTCACAGACACCTATACCTGCTGCCTCACACACCTCACAGGCACCTATACCTGCTGCCTCACACACCTCACAGGCACCTATACCTGCTGCCTCATACACCTCACAGACACCTATACCTGCCGCCTCACAGGCACCTATACCTGCCGCCTCACACACCTCACAGGCACCTATACCTGCCGCCTCACACACCTCACAGGCACCTATACCTGCCGCCTCGTACACCTCACAGGCACCTATACCTGCCGCCTCACACACCTCACAGACACCTATACCTGCCGCCTCATACACCTCACAGGCACCTATACCTGCCGCCTCACACACCTCACAGACACCTATACCTGCCGCCTCACACACCTCACAGGCACCTATACCTGCCGCCTCACACACCTCACAGGCACCTATACCTGCCGCCTCGTACACCTCACAGGCACCTATACCTGCCGCCTCACACACCTCACAGGCACCTATACCTGCCGCCTCACACACCTCACAGGCACCTATACCTGCCGCCTCACACACCTCACAGACACCTATACCTGCCGCCTCACACACCTCACAGGCACCTATACCTGCCGCCTCGTACACCTCACAGGCACCTATACCTGCTGCCTCGTACACCTCACAGGCACCTATACCTGCTGCCTCACACACCTCACAGGCACCTATACCTGCCGCCTCCTACACCTCACAGGCACCTATACCTGCTGCCTCACACACCTCACAGGCACCTATACCTGCTGCCTCACACACCTCACAGGCACCTATACCTGCTGCCTCGTACACCTCACAGACACCTATACCTGCCGCCTCACACACCTCACAGGCACCTATACCTGCCGCCTCACACACCTCACAGGCACCTATACCTGCCGCCTCACACACCTCACAGGCACCTATACCTGCCGCCTCACACACCTCACAGACACCTATACCTGCTGCCTCACACACCTCACAGACACCTATTCCTGCTGCCTCGTACACCTCACAGGCACCTATACCTGCCGCCTCACACACCTCACAGGCACCTATACCTGCTGCCTCGTACACCTCACAGGCACCTATACCTGCTGCCTCCTACACCTCACAGGCACCTATACCTGCCGCCTCACACACCTCACAGGCACCTATACCTGCTGCCTCGTACACCTCACAGGCACCTATACCTGCCGCCTCACAGGCACCTATACCTGCTGCCTCCTACACCTCACAGGCACCTATACCTGCTGCCTCACACACCTCACAGGCACCTATACCTGCTGCCTCGTACACCTCACAGGCACCTATACCTGCTGCCTCACACACCTCACAGGCACCTATACCTGCCGCCTCACACACCTCACAGACACCTATACCTGCCGCCTCACACACCTCACAGGCACCTATACCTGCCGCCTCGTACACCTCACAGGCACCTATACCTGCTGCCTCGTACACCTCACAGGCACCTATACCTGCTGCCTCCTACACCTCACAGGCACCTATACCTGCTGCCTCGTACACCTCACAGGCACCTATACCTGCCGCCTCGTACACCTCACAGGCACCTATACCTGCTGCCTCCTATACCTCACAGGCACCTATACCTGCCGCCTCCTACACCTCACAGGCACCTATACCTGCCGCCTCACACACCTCACAGGCACCTATACCTGCCGCCTCCTACACCTCACAGACACCTATACCTGCTGCCTCACACACCTCACAGGCACCTATACCTGCCGCCTCACACACCTCACAGGCACCTATACCTGCTGCCTCATACACCTCACAGACACCTATACCTGCTGCCTCCTATACCTCACAGGCACCTATACCTGCCGCCTCCTACACCTCACAGGCACCTATACCTGCCGCCTCACACACCTCACAGGCACCTATACCTGCCGCCTCCTACACCTCACAGACACCTATACCTGCTGCCTCACACACCTCACAGGCACCTATACCTGCTGCCTCACACACCTCACAGACACCTATACCTGCTGCCTCACACACCTCACAGGCACCTATACCTGCCGCCTCACACACCTCACAGGCACCTATACCTGCTGCCTCATACACCTCACAGACACCTATACCTGCTGCCTCACACACCTCACAGGCACCTATACCTGCCGCCTCACACACCTCACAGGCACCTATACCTGCCGCCTCACACACCTCACAGGCACCTATACCTGCCGCCTCACACACCTCACAGACACCTATACCTGCCGCCTCACACACCTCACAGGCACCTATACCTGCCGCCTCACACACCTCACAGGCACCTATACCTGCTGCCTCATACACCTCACAGACACCTATACCTGCTGCCTCGTACACCTCACAGGCACCTATACCTGCTGCCTCACACACCTCACAGACACCTATACCTGCTGCCTCCTACACCTCACAGGCACCTATACCTGCTGCCTCACACACCTCACAGACACCTATACCTGCTGCCTCACACACCTCACAGGCACCTATACCTGCCGCCTCACAGGCACCTATACCTGCTGCCTCGTACACCTCACAGGCACCTATACCTGCTGCCTCCTACACCTCACAGGCACCTATACCTGCTGCCTCGTACACCTCACAGGCACCTATACCTGCCGCCTCGTACACCTCACAGGCACCTATACCTGCTGCCTCCTATACCTCACAGGCACCTATACCTGCTGCCTCATACACCTCACAGGCACCTATACCTGCCGCCTCACACACCTCACAGGCACCTATACCTGCCGCCTCACACACCTCACAGACACCTATACCTGCTGCCTCATACACCTCACAGGCACCTATACCTGCTGCCTCACACACCTCACAGGCACCTATACCTGCTGCCTCACACACCTCACAGACACCTATACCTGCCGCCTCACACACCTCACAGGCACCTATACCTGCTGCCTCACACACCTCACAGGCACCTATACCTGCCGCCTCACACACCTCACAGGCACCTATACCTGCTGCCTCATACACCTCACAGACACCTATACCTGCTGCCTCGTACACCTCACAGGCACCTATACCTGCTGCCTCATACACCTCACAGACACCTATACCTGCTGCCTCACACACCTCACAGGCACCTATACCTGCCGCCTCACACACCTCACAGACACCTATACCTGCTGCCTCATACACCTCACAGGCACCTATACCTGCTGCCTCCTACACCTCACAGACACCTATACCTGCTGCCTCGTACACCTCACAGGCACCTATACCTGCTGCCTCACACACCTCACAGGCACCTATACCTGCTGCCTCACACACCTCACAGGCACCTATACCTGCTGCCTCACACACCTCACAGACACCTATACCTGCCGCCTCACACACCTCACAGACACCTATACCTGCTGCCTCGTACACCTCACAGGCACCTATACCTGCCGCCTCGTACACCTCACAGACACCTATACCTGCTGCCTCACACACCTCACAGACACCTATACCTGCTGCCTCCTACACCTCACAGGCACCTATACCTGCTGCCTCATACACCTCACAGACACCTATACCTGCTGCCTCACACACCTCACAGACACCTATACCTGCTGCCTCCTACACCTCACAGGCACCTATACCTGCTGCCTCGTACACCTCACAGGCACCTATACCTGCCGCCTCACACACCTCACAGGCACCTATACCTGCTGCCTCACACACCTCACAGGCACCTATACCTGCCGCCTCGTACACCTCACAGGCACCTATACCTGCTGCCTCCTACACCTCACAGACACCTATACCTGCCGCCTCACACACCTCACAGGCACCTATACCTGCCGCCTCACACACCTCACAGGCACCTATACCTGCCGCCTCACACACCTCACAGGCACCTATACCTGCCGCCTCACACACCTCACAGGCACCTATACCTGCCGCCTCACAGGCACCTATACCTGCTGCCTCATTCACCTCACAGGCACCTATACCTGCCGCCTCACAGGCACCTATACCTGCTGCCTCATTCACCTCACAGGCACCTATACCTGCTGCCTCACACACCTCACAGGCACCTATACCTGCCGCCTCACAGGCACCTATACCTGCTGCCTCATTCACCTCACAGGCACCTATACCTGCCGCCTCACACACCTCACAGGCACCTATACCTGCTGCCTCACACACCTCACAGACACCTATACCTGCCGCCTCACACACCTCACAGGCACCTATACCTGCTGCCTCCTACACCTCACAGGCACCTATACCTGCTGCCTCATTCACCTCACAGGCACCTATACCTGCTGCCTCACACACCTCACAGGCACCTATACCTGCCGCCTCACACACCTCACAGGCACCTATACCTGCTGCCTCACACACCTCACAGACACCTATACCTGCTGCCTCGTACACCTCACAGGCACCTATACCTGCCGCCTCACACACCTCACAGGCACCTATACCTGCCGCCTCACACACCTCACAGACACCTATACCTGCCGCCTCACACACCTCACAGGCACCTATACCTGCCGCCTCACAGGCACCTATACCTGCTGCCTCATTCACCTCACAGGCACCTATACCTGCTGCCTCACACACCTCACAGACACCTATACCTGCCGCCTCGTACACCTCACAGGCACCTATACCTGCTGCCTCACACACCTCACAGGCACCTATACCTGCCGCCTCACACACCTCACAGACACCTATACCTGCCGCCTCGTACACCTCACAGACACCTATACCTGCTGCCTCCTACACCGGACTATTGGGGTACACTGACACACACTGCCTGGTACACAGACACACTGCCTAGTACACCTGAGTATTGGGGTACACCGACACACACTGCCTAGTACACCAGAGTATTGGGGTACACCGACACACACTGCCTAGTACACCAGAGTATTGGGGTACACCGACACACACTGCCTAGTACACCTGAGTATTGGGGTACACTGACACACTGCCTAGTACACCGGAGTATTGGGGTACACCGACACACACTGCCTCGTACACCTGAGTATTGGGGTACACTGACACACACTGCCTAGTACACCTGAGTATTGGGGTACACCGACACACACTGCCTAGTACACCGGAGTATTGGGGTACACCGACACACACTGCCTAGTACACCGGAGTATTGGGGTACACTGACACACACTGCCTGGTACACAGACACACTGCCTAGTACACCTGAGTATTGGGGTACACCGACACACACTGCCTAGTACACCGGAGTATTGGGGTACACCGACACACACTGCCTAGTACACCAGAGTATTGGGGTACACCGACACACACTGCCTAGTACACCAGAGTATTGGGGTACACCGACACACACTGCCTAGTACACCAGAGTATTGGGGTACACCGACACACACTGCCTAGTACACCAGAGTATTGGGGTACACCGACACACACTGCCTAGTACACCTGAGTATTGGGGTACACTGACACACACTGCCTAGTACACCGGAGTATTGGGGTACACCGACACACACTGCCTCGTACACCTGAGTATTGGGGTACACTGACACACACTGCCTAGTACACCTGAGTATTGGGGTACACCGACACACACTGCCTAGTACACCGGAGTATTGGGGTACACCGACACTGCCTTATACACCTGAGTACACCTCACAGGCACCTATACCTGCTGCCTCATACACCTCACAGGCACCTATACCTGCTGCCTCACACACCTCACAGACACCTATACCTGCCGCCTCCTACACCTCACAGACACCTATACCTGCTGCCTCACACACCTCACAGACACCTATACCTGCTGCCTCGTACACCTCACAGACACCTATACCTGCTGCCTCCTACACCTCACAGACACCTATACCTGCTGCCTCGTACACCTCACAGACACCTATACCTGCCGCCTCACACACCTCACAGGCACCTATACCTGCTGCCTCACACACCTCACAGGCACCTATACCTGCTGCCTCACACACCTCACAGACACCTATACCTGCTGCCTCACACACCTCACAGGCACCTATACCTGCTGCCTCCTACACCTCACAGACACCTATACCTGCTGCCTCGTACACCTCACAGACACCTATACCTGCCGCCTCACACACCTCACAGGCACCTATACCTGCTGCCTCACACACCTCACAGGCACCTATACCTGCTGCCTCACACACCTCACAGACACCTATACCTGCTGCCTCACACACCTCACAGACACCTATACCTGCCGCCTCACACACCTCACAGGCACCTATACCTGCTGCCTCCTATACCTCACAGGCACCTATACCTGCTGCCTCACACACCTCACAGGCACCTATACCTGCTGCCTCACACACCTCACAGGCACCTATACCTGCCGCCTCCTACACCTCACAGGCACCTATACCTGCTGCCTCACACACCTCACAGACACCTATACCTGCTGCCTCACACACCTCACAGACACCTATACCTGCCGCCTCACACACCTCACAGGCACCTATACCTGCCGCCTCACACACCTCACAGGCACCTATACCTGCCGCCTCACACACCTCACAGACACCTATACCTGCCGCCTCCTACACCTCACAGGCACCTATACCTGCTGCCTCACACACCTCACAGACACCTATACCTGCTGCCTCACACACCTCACAGGCACCTATACCTGCCGCCTCCTATACCTCACAGGCACCTATACCTGCTGCCTCACACACCTCACAGGCACCTATACCTGCCGCCTCACACACCTCACAGGCACCTATACCTGCCGCCTCCTACACCTCACAGGCACCTATACCTGCTGCCTCACACACCTCACAGACACCTATACCTGCTGCCTCACACACCTCACAGACACCTATACCTGCCGCCTCACACACCTCACAGGCACCTATACCTGCCGCCTCACACACCTCACAGACACCTATACCTGCTGCCTCACACACCTCACAGACACCTATACCTGCCGCCTCCTACACCTCACAGGCACCTATACCTGCCGCCTCACACACCTCACAGACACCTATACCTGCCGCCTCACACACCTCACAGGCACTTATACCTGCTGCCTCCTACACCTCACAGACACCTATACCTGCTGCCTCCTATACCTCACAGGCACTTATACCTGCTGCCTCACACACCTCACAGACACCTATACCTGCTGCCTCACACACCTCACAGGCACTTATACCTGCTGCCTCCTACACCTCACAGACACCTATACCTGCTGCCTCCTATACCTCACAGGCACTTATACCTGCTGCCTCACACACCTCACAGACACCTATACCTGCTGCCTCCTACACCTCACAGACACCTATACCTGCCGCCTCGTACACCTCACAGACACCTATACCTGCCGCCTCACACACCTCACAGACACCTATACCTGCTGCCTCACACACCTCACAGACACCTATACCTGCTGCCTCACACACACCTCACAGACACCTATACCTGCTGCCTCGTACACCTCACAGGCACCTATACCTGATGCCTCACACACCTCACAGACACCTATACCTGCTGCCTCCTACACCTCACAGGCACCTATACCTGCTGCCTCACAGACACCTATACCTGCTGCCTCACACACCTCACAGGCACCTATACCTGCTGCCTCATACACCTCACAGGCACCTATACCTGCCGCCTCACACACCTCACAGGCACCTATACCTGCTGCCTCACACACCTCACAGACACCTATACCTGCTGCCTCACACACACCTCACAGACACCTATACCTGCTGCCTCGTACACCTCACAGGCACCTATACCTGATGCCTCACACACCTCACAGACACCTATACCTGCTGCCTCCTACACCTCACAGACACCTATACCTGCTGCCTCCTACACCTCACAGGCACCTATACCTGCTGCCTCACACACCTCACAGACACCTATACCTGCTGCCTCACACACCTCACAGGCACCTATACCTGCCGCCTCACACACCTCACAGGCACCTATACCTGCTGCCTCACACACCTCACAGGCACCTATACCTGCCGCCTCATACACCTCACAGACACCTATACCTGCTGCCTCCTACACCTCACAGACACCTATACCTGCTGCCTCACACACCTCACAGGCACTTATACCTGCTGCCTCCTACACCTCACAGACACCTATACCTGCTGCCTACTACACCTCACAGGCACCTATAGGAATCATATGACTTTCGTGCACCCCCGCTGCAGAGGTGCACACTTACCTGAGGGGGAATTCCTGAGCATGGTAGGTGATATTCCTGGGGTAGCCCAGGGGACTTGGAGGCACCTCAAATACATCATCCCCGAGACTTTCATCCTCCCAGTCACTGGAAAAGCTGCTTTCTAAGCATCGATTTTGGGATGGAGAAGACGGCGGAGAGTCCAGAATAACGTTCCAGCGTAAAAGCCGCCTCACTGGACGCCTCAGGGCGCAGAAGACCACGGTGATGAGCCACAGGAGAAACTAAGGAGGAGGAAGAAGATTGTGTGGGTGAAGGGACAGAAGTAAAATACAGGCACGAGATCCCCAGCATGGCCGCCGCCCTACAAGCCTCACCTGCAATACGGCCACCACCCGAGTGAGGACGCCTCTGGTCGTTAGGGTCACTTTCCGCCACCCCTCAGCCCTCTGGACAGCAGGGAGAGACAGCAGCCAGTCCACAGTAGCCCGACGTCGATAATCCGGCTCCAACGTCCCAGACAGCACCTTCAGGAAATCTGGGGGCAGGTCTAAATACAAGGGAGGCAGAGATGACACGAGGCAGCGCGCAGAGGACACACAGCACATCTGAAGGGACATCACCCACCTGACGTGAACTCTATGGGGAGGTGACCCTGCCGCAGCTGCTGCCAGCCTTCCCCACCCTTTGGGAGCTCCATGTTACAGGCCACTTCAAGCAGCGTCATCCCGAGGCTGAGACATGAGAAGAGACATGAGCGGGGTCCAGGGAACACGGGAGCGGCACATATCTCAGGACCCCCTTACCTGAACACATCTGCAGCCTTCGTGAACACCCCGTCCAGAAGCTCTGGAGCCATATAACGAGGGTCTCCCTCCTGGGCCTCCCCGCTCCCTTCTGCTCCATCCAGCTCCACCATCAGACCAAAGTCCCCCAGCTTGTAGACCCCGGAGTAGGCGATGAACACATTGGCGGGCTTGATGTCCAAGTGCAGCAGGTTGCGGTCATGGAGATGTTTAAGACCTCGAAGGAGGTCACAGGTTACATTCCAGATTTGAGGTGGAGGCAGAGGCTCGCCCAGCGCCTCCGAACGCTGCTGCAGGCTGCACACGCACAGCTCCGTCTGCAGGTACAGCATGCGCTTCTCCTCCCAGGCGCGGATCAATCGCAGGCAGTTGGGGTGCTCCCCGACACGCTCATGTTTCCTCACCTCCTGGAGTTTGCGGAGACGGTCAGATTCTCCCCGGAACGGGGAAACTGATCGCTTCACTGCGTACACGGCGCCATCCTCACGACTCCGCACCTGCGAGAAGGGAGATCCCTGGAGTCAGCAGCAGAAGTGACCTCTGAACCCCCCTCCCCCATATGATATGAAGCCCCTCTTTACCTTATACACCTCCCCGAAGGAGCCCCTCCCCAGCTTGCAGACGATCTGGAAGCACTGCTTGAATAAGGTCTCCTCCTTGCTGTGGTCGTACAGGTGGCTGACCGGCTGCTTGTGGCGGGGGCTCTGGAAGGACACGCTCTGGGGGCGAGGCTGGCTCCAGGACCGCTGCTTGTTAGGAAAGATACGGCTGAGGGGAGGGATACTCTTCACCGGAGGCCGTGGGGGTAGGGTGTAGCAGAGCGCTCGCCCCCTCTTCTTGTGGGAGAAGCTCTGCTCTGCTTGACTGAAATGCGCAGGCACTGGGATAGGCGTTCGGGTCATCAAAGCGTCAGCCATGTCATCTCCTGGCACCGGCATGGCTCGCCCTCACAAGGAATCCACGGCAGGATCTGAGGAGAAGCATCCAAAACCGTAAGAGCCTCCTGCACCCAACTGGATGTTCACCTCATAACCAGTAACACCCCTCACGTGTCAGCCTCCATCACTCCGCCCTCCCCCCCCATGTGTCAGCCTCCATCACACCGCCCTCCCCCCCATGTGTCAGCCTCCATCACTCCGCCCTCCCCTCACGTGTCAGCCTCCATCACTCCGCCCTCTCCCCCATGTGTCAGCCTCCATCACTCCGCCCTCCCCTCACGTGTCAGCCTCCATCACTCCGCCCTCCCCCCCATGTGTCAGCCTCCATCACTCCGCCCTCCCCCCATGTGTCAGCCTCCATCACTCCGCCCTCCCCCCATGTGTCAGCCTCCATCACACCGCCCTCCCCCCCCATGTGTCAGCCTCCATCACACCGCCCTCCCCCCCATGTGTCAGCCTCCATCACACCGCCCTCCCCCCCCATGTGTCAGCCTCCATCACACCGCCCTCCCCCATGTGTCAGCCTCCATCACTCTGCCCTCCCCCATGTGTCAGCCTCCATCACTCCGCCCTCCCCCATGCGTCAGCCTCCATCACTCCGCCCTCCCCCCATGCGTCAGCCTCCATCACTCTGCCCTCCCCCCCATGTGTCAGCCTCCATCACTCCGCCCTCCCCCCATGTGTCAGCCTCCATCACTCCGCCCTCCCCCCATGTGTCAGCCTCCATCACTCCACCCTCCCCCCATGTGTCAGCCTCCATCACACCGCCCTCCCCCCCCCCATGTGTCAGCCTCCATCACACCGCCCTCCCCCCCCATGTGTCAGCCTCCATCACACCGCCCTCCCCCCCCATGTGTCAGCCTCCATCACTCCGCCCTCCCCCATGTGTCAGCCTCCATCACTCTGCCCTCCCCCATGTGTCAGCCTCCATCACTCCGCCCTCCCCCATGCGTCAGCCTCCATCACTCCGCCCTCCCCCCATGCGTCAGCCTCCATCACTCTGCCCTCCCCCCCATGTGTCAGCCTCCATCACTCCGCCCTCCACCCCATGTGTCAGCCTCCATCACTCCGCCCTCCCCCCCATGCGTCAGCCTCCATCACTCCGCCCTCCCCCCATGTGTCAGCCTCCATCACTCCGCCCCCCCATGTGTCAGCCTCCATCACTCCGCCCTCCACCCCATGTGTCAGCCTCCATCACTCCGCCCTCCCCCCCATGTGTCAGCCTCCATCACTCCGCCCTCCACCCCATGTGTCAGCCTCCATCACTCCGCCCTCCCCTCCCATGTGTCAGCCTCCATCACTCCGCCCTCCCCCCCATGCGTCAGCCTCCATCACTCCGCCCTCCCCCCATGCAGGGGTGCACCACCGGTGAGGTGATTGCCTCAGGTAGCACCAGGCAGGGGAGGGCCCTGGGCGATGAGTGCCCATCTCTACATATTCATCGCTGTACTCAGGACAGTAATACAGCTGAACGCTGCGATGCCCTCCGGTCCCTCCAATAGGCTTTAGTCCTAGGTCCTGTAACCCATCAGAGGTCGGTGCAGGATGGCGGTACGTATCGGAGGTTAGTATTGCCATTTGGCAGCATGCTGTTGTCGGGTCATTATTCTGTAACTGGAGAAAGCACCATGAGGACATTGTGTACTGGCACACATTATAAGGGGGTCACGATGGGGATATTCGTTGTACTGGGGGCACTAAAAGGTGTTTTTTTTTTTACTGACACGTTGCAAGGGGGAATTATTTTACTGGCACACATTACAAAGAGTATTTTTTGTACAAGCAGAGATGATAGGGGGTGATTATTACTATTGGGTGCACTTTGGGGAGCACTATTACTGTGGGGGGCACCTGGCACAGGATCTGCTTAGCAGAGGTATGTTTGTAGGACATTATAGTTACACTATTAGTGTCAGGGGCACTATTTGCCGGGTGCAGTTATTTTTAGGGCAGTGTGTGCCAATAATTACTGAAGGTGGCGCTATCTGTGTGGTACTGGCATCATCAGGGGGCTTATCTGTTTCTGCAGGATAGTATTGGGGAGCACGGCGGGCACAGGATTGGGGGCACTATCTGTGTGGTACTGGTATCATCAGGGGGCTTATCTGTTTCTGCAGGATAGTATTGGGGAGCACGGCGGGCACAGTATTGGGGGCACTATCTGTGTGGTACTGGCATCATCAGGGGGCTTATCTGTTTCTGCAGGATAGTATTGGGGAGCACGGCGGGCACAGGATTGGGGGCACTATCTGTGTGGTACTGGTATCATCAGGGGGTTTATCTGTTTCTGCAGGATAGTATTGGGGAGCACGGCGGGCACAGTATTGGGGGCACTATCTGTGTGGTACTGGTATCATCAGGGGGCTTATCCGTTTCTGCAGGATAGTATTGGGGAGCATGGCGGGCACAGTATTGGGGGCACTATCTGTGTGGTACTGGTATCATCAGGGGGCTTATCTGTTTCTGCAGGATAGTATTGGGGAGCATGGCGGGCACAGGATTGGGGGCACTATCTGTGTGGTACTGGTATCATCAGGGGGCTTATCTGTTTCTGCAGGATAGTATTGGGGAGCAGGGCGGGCACAGGATTGGGGGCACTATCTGTGTGGTACTGGTATTATCAGGGGGCTTATCTGTTTCTGCAGTGTAGTATTGGGGGGTACAGTATTGGGGGCACTATCTGTGTGGTACTGGCATCATCAGGGGGCTTATCTGTTTCTGCAGGATAGTATTGGGGAGCAGGGCGGGCACAGGATTGGGGGCACTATCTGTGTGGTACTGGTATTATCAGGGGGCTTATCTGTTTCTGCAGGATAGTATTGGGGAGCACGGCGGGCACAGGATTGGGGGCACTATCTGTGTGGTACTGGTATCATCAGGGGGCTTATCCGTTTCTGCAGGATAGTATTGGGGAGCACGGTGGGCACAGGATTGGGGGCACTATCTGTGTGGTACTGGTATCATCAGGGGGCTTATCTGTTTCTGCAGGATAGTATTGGGGAGCATGGCGGGCACAGTATTGGGGGCACTATCTGGGTGGTACTGGTATCATCAGGGGGCTTATCCGTTTCTGCAGGATAGTATTGGGGAGCAGGGCGGGCACAGGATTGGGGGCACTATCTGTGTGGTACTGGTATCATCAGGGGGCTTATCTGTTTCTGCAGGATAGTATTGGGGAGCAGGGCGGGCACAGGATTGGGGGCACTATCTGTGTGGTACTGGTATCATCAGGGGGCTTATCTGTTTCTGCAGGATAGTATTGGGGAGCACGGCGGGCACAGGATTGGGGGCACCATCTGTGTGGTACTGGTATCATCAGGGGGCTTATCTGTTTCTGCAGGATAGTATTGGGGAGCACGGCGGGCACAGGATTGGGGGCACTATCTGTGTGGTACTGGCATCATCAGGGGGCTTATCTGTTTCTGCAGGATAGTATTGGGGAGCACGGCGGGCACAGGATTGGGGGCACTATCTGTGTGATACTGGCATCATCAGGGGGCTTATCTGTTTCTGCAGGATAGTATTGGGGAGCATGGCGGGCACAGGATTGGGGGCACTATCTGTGTGGTACTGGCATCATCAGGGGGTTTATCTGTTTCTGCAGGATAGTATTGGGGAGCACGGCGGGCACAGGATTGGGGGCACTATCTGTGTGGTACTGGTATCATCAGGGGGCTTATCTGTTTCTGCAGGATAGTATTGGGGAGCATGGCGGGCACAGGATTGGGGGCACTATCTGTGTGGTACTGGCATCATCAGGGGGTTTATCTGTTTCTGCAGGATAGTATTGGGGAGCACGGCGGGCACAGGATTGGGGGCACTATCTGTGTGGTACTGGCATCATCAGGGGGCTTATCTGTTTCTGCAGGATAGTATTGGGGAGCACGGCGGGCACAGGATTGGGGGCACTATCTGTGTGGTACTGGCATCATCAGGGGGCTTATCTGTTTCTGCAGGATAGTATTGGGGAGCACGGCGGGCACAGGATTGGGGGCACTATCTGTGTGGTACTGGTATCATCAGGGGGTTTATCTGTTTCTGC
Source organism: Bufo bufo (assembly GCF_905171765.1). NCBI lineage: Eukaryota > Metazoa > Chordata > Amphibia > Anura > Bufonidae > Bufo > Bufo bufo. Next base: position 1,847,633 of record NC_053395.1, on the reverse strand, counting down.
AGGATAGTATTGGGGAGCACGGCGGGCACAGGATTGGGGGCACTATCTGTGTGGTACTGGCATCATCAGGGGGCTTATCTGTTTCTGCAGGATAGTATTGGGGAGCACGGCGGGCACAGTATTGGGGGCACTATCTGTGTGGTACTGGCATCATCAGGGGGTTATCTGTTTCTGCAGGATAGTATTGGGGAGCACGGCGGGCACAGTATTGGGGGCACTATCTGTGTGGTACTGGTATCATCAGGGGGTTTATCTGTTTCTGCAGGATAGTATTGGGGAGCACGGCGGGCACAGGATTGGGGGCACTATCTGTGTGGTACTGGCATCATCAGGGGGTTTATCTGTTTCTGCAGGATAGTATTGGGGAGCACGGCGGGCACAGGATTGGGGGCACTATCTGTGTGGTACTGGTATCATCAGGGGGCTTATCTGTTTCTGCAGGATAGTATTGGGGAGCACGGCGGGCACAGGATTGGGGGCACTATCTGTGTGGTACTGGCATCATCAGGGGGCTTATCTGTTTCTGCAGGATAGTATTGGGGAGCACGGCGGGCACAGGATTGGGGGCACTATCTGTGTGGTACTGGTATCATCAGGGGGTTTATCTGTTTGCAGGATAGTATTGGGGAGCACGGCGGGCACAGGATTGGGGGCACTATCTGTGTGGTACTGGTATCATCAGGGGGCTTATCTGTTTCTGCAGGATAGTATTGGGGAGCACGGCGGGCACAGGATTGGGGGCACTATCTGTGTGGTACTGGTATCATCAGGGGGCTTATCTGTTTCTGCAGGATAGTATTGGGGAGCACGGCGGGCACAGGATTGTCACGATCAGTGTGGTACTGGCATCATCAGGGGGCTTATCTGTTTCTGCAGGATAGTATTGGGGAGCACGGCGGGCACAGGATTGGGGGCACTATCTGTGTGGTACTGGTATCATCAGGGGGCTTATCTGTTTCTGCAGGATAGTATTGGGGAGCACGGCGGGCACAGGATTGGGGGCACCATCTGTGTGGTACTGGTATCATCAGGGGGCTTATCTGTTTCTGCAGGATAGTATTGGGGAGCACGGCGGGCACAGTATTGGGGGCACTATCTGTGTGGTACTGGCATCATCAGGGGGTTTATCTGTTTCTGCAGGATAGTATTGGGGAGCACGGCGGGCACAGTATTGGGGGCACTATCAGTGTGGTACTGGTATCATCAGGGGGCTTATCTGTTTCTGCAGGATAGTATTGGGGAGCACGGCGGGCACAGTATTGGGGGCACTATCTGTGTGGTACTGGTATCATCAGGGGGTTTATCTGTTTCTGCAGGATAGTATTGGGGAGCACGGTGGGCACAGTATTGGGGGCACTATCTGTGTGGTACTGGTATCATCAGGGGGCTTATCTGTTTCTGCAGGATAGTATTGGGGAGCACGGCGGGCACAGGATTGGGGGCACTATCTGTGTGGTACTGGCATCATCAGGGGGCTTATCTGTTTCTGCAGGATAGTATTGGGGAGCACGGCGGGCACAGGATTGGGGGCACTATCTGTGTGGTACTGGTATCATCAGGGGGTTTATCTGTTTCTGCAGGATAGTATTGGGGAGCACGGCGGGCACAGTATTGGGGGCACTATCAGTGTGGTACTGGCATCATCAGGGGGCTTATCTGTTTCTGCAGGATAGTATTGGGGAGCACGGCGGGCACAGGATTGGGGGCACTATCAGTGTGGTACTGGTATCATCAGGGGGCTTATCTGTTTCTGCAGGATAGTATTGGGGAGCACGGCGGGCACAGTATTGGGGGCACTATCTGTGTGGTACTGGTATCATCAGGGGGTTTATCTGTTTCTGCAGGATAGTATTGGGGAGCACGGCGGGCACAGGATTGGGGGCACTATCTGTGTGGTACTGGTATCATCAGGGGGCTTATCTGTTTCTGCAGGATAGTATTGGGGAGCACGGCGGGCACAGGATTGGGGGCACTATCTGTGTGGTACTGGCATCATCAGGGGGCTTATCTGTTTCTGCAGGATAGTATTGGGGAGCACGGCGGGCACAGGATTGGGGGCACTATCTGTGTGGTACTGGTATCATCAGGGGGCTTATCTGTTTCTGCAGGATAGTATTGGGGAGCACGGCGGGCACAGGATTGGGGGCACTATCTGTGTGATACTGGCATCATCAGGGGGCTTATCTGTTTCTGCAGGATAGTATTGGGGAGCAGGGCGGGCACAGGATTGGGGGCACTATCTGTGTGGTACTGGCATCATCAGGGGGCTTATCTGTTTCTGCAGGATAGTATTGGGGAGCACGGCGGGCACAGGATTGGGGGCACTATCTGTGTGGTACTGGTATCATCAGGGGGCTTATCTGTTTCTGCAGGATAGTATTGGGGAGCACGGCGGGCACAGGATTGGGGGCACTATCTGTGTGGTACTGGTATCATCAGGGGGCTTATCTGTTTCTGCAGGATAGTATTGGGGAGCACGGCGGGCACAGTATTGGGGGCGCTATCTGTGTGGTACTGGTATCATCAGGGGGCTTATCTGTTTCTGCAGGATAGTATTGGGGAGCACGGCGGGCACAGGATTGGGGGCACTATCTGTGTGGTAATGGCATCAGGGGGCTTATCTGTTTCTGCAGGATAGTATTGGGGAGCACGGCGGGCACAGTATTGGGGGCACTATCTGTGTGGTACTGGTATCATCAGGGGGCTTATCCGTTTCTGCAGGATAGTATTGGGGAGCACGGCGGGCACAGGATTGGGGGCACTATCTGTGTGGTACTGGTATCATCAGGGGGCTTATCTGTTTCTGCAGGATAGTATTGGGGAGCACGGCGGGCACAGGATTGGGGGCACTATCTGTGTGGTACTGGCATCATCAGGGGGCTTATCTGTTTCTGCAGGATAGTATTGGGGAGCACGGCGGGCACAGGATTGGGGGCACTATCTGTGTGGTACTGGCATCATCAGGGGGCTTATCTGTTTCTGCAGGATAGTATTGGGGAGCACGGCGGGCACAGGATTGGGGGCACTATCTGTGTGGTACTGGCATCATCAGGGGGCTTATCTGTTTCTGCAGGATAGTATTGGGGAGCACGGCGGGCACAGGATTGGGGGCACTATCTGTGTGGTACTGGTATCATCAGGGGGCTTATCTGTTTCTGCAGGATAGTATTGGGGAGCAGGGCGGGCACAGGATTGGGGGCACCATCTGTGTGGTACTGGTATCATCAGGGGGCTTATCTGTTTCTGCAGGATAGTATTGGGGAGCACGGCGGGCACAGTATTGGGGGCACTATCTGTGTGGTACTGGTATCATCAGGGGGTTTATCTGTTTCTGCAGGATAGTATTGGGGAGCACGGCGGGCACAGGATTGGGGGCACTATCTGTGTGGTACTGGTATTATCAGGGGGCTTATCTGTTTCTGCAGGATAGTATTGGGGAGCACGGCGGGCACAGGATTGGGGGCACTATCTGTGTGGTACTGGTATCATCAGGGGGCTTATCTGTTTCTGCAGGATAGTATTGGGGAGCACGGCGGGCACAGGATTGGGGGCACTATCTGTGTGGTACTGGTATCATCAGGGGGCTTATCCGTTTCTGCAGGATAGTATTTGGGAGCACGGCGGGCACAGTATTGGGGGCACTATCTGTGTGGTACTGGTATCATCAGGGGGCTTATCCGTTTCTGCAGGATAGTATTGGGGAGCACGGCGGGCACAGGATTGGGGGCACTATCTGTGTGGTACTGGTATCATCAGGGGGCTTATCTGTTTCTGCAGGATAGTATTGGGGAGCACGACGGGCACAGGATTGGGGGCACCATCTGTGTGGTACTGGTATCATCAGGGGGCTTATCTGTTTCTGCAGGATAGTATTGGGGAGCACGGCGGGCACAGGATTGGGGGCACTATCTGTGTGGTACTGGTATCATCAGGGGGCTTATCTGTTTCTGCAGGATAGTATTGGGGAGCACGGCGGGCACAGGATTGGGGGCACTATCTGTGTGGTACTGGTATCATCAGGGGGCTTATCTGTTTCTGCAGGATAGTATTGGGGAGCACGGCGGGCACAGGATTGGGGGCACTATCTGTGTGATACTGGCATCATCAGGGGGCTTATCTGTTTCTGCAGGATAGTATTGGGGAGCATGGCGGGCACAGGATTGGGGGCACTATCTGTGTGGTACTGGCATCATCAGGGGGCTTATCTGTTTCTGCAGGATAGTATTGGGGAGCACGGCGGGCACAGGATTGGGGGCACTATCTGTGTGGTACTGGTATCATCAGGGGGTTTATCTGTTTCTGCAGGATAGTATTGGGGAGCACGGCGGGCACAGGATTGGGGGCACTATCTGTGTGGTACTGGCATCATCAGGGGGCTTATCTGTTTCTGCAGGATAGTATTGGGGAGCACGGCGGGCACAGTATTGGGGGCACTATCTGTGTGGTACTGGCATCATCAGGGGGCTTATCTGTTTCTGCAGGATAGTATTGGGGAGCACGGCGGGCACAGGATTGGGGGCACTATCTGTGTGGTACTGGCATCATCAGGGGGCTTATCTGTTTCTGCAGGATAGTATTGGGGAGCACGGCGGGCACAGTATTGGGGGCACTATCTGTGTGGTACTGGTATCATCAGGGGGTTTATCTGTTTCTGCAGGATAGTATTGGGGAGCACGGCGGGCACAGTATTGGGGGCACTATCTGTGTGGTACTGGCATCATCAGGGGGTTTATCTGTTTCTGCAGGATAGTATTGGGGAGCACGGCGGGCACAGGATTGGGGGCACTATCTGTGTGGTACTGGCATCATCAGGGGGCTTATCTGTTTCTGCAGGATAGTATTGGGGAGCACGGCGGGCACAGGATTGGGGGCACTATCTGTGTGGTACTGGCATCATCAGGGGGTTTATCTGTTTCTGCAGGATAGTATTGGGGAGCACGGCGGGCACAGGATTGGGGGCACTATCTGTGTGGTACTGGTATCATCAGGGGGCTTATCTGTTTCTGCAGGATAGTATTGGGGAGCAGGGCGGGCACAGGATTGGGGGCACTATCTGTGTGGTACTGGCATCATCAGGGGGCTTATCTGTTTCTGCAGGATAGTATTGGGGAGCACGGCGGGCACAGGATTGGGGGCACTATCTGTGTGGTACTGGTATCATCAGGGGGTTTATCTGTTTCTGCAGGATAGTATTGGGGAGCACGGCGGGCACAGGATTGGGGGCACTATCTGTGTGGTACTGGTATCATCAGGGGGTTTATCTGTTTCTGCAGGATAGTATTGGGGAGCACGGCGGGCACAGGATTGGGGGCACTATCTGTGTGGTACTGGTATCATCAGGGGGTTTATCTGTTTCTGCAGGATAGTATTGGGGAGCACGGCGGGCACAGGATTGGGGGCACTATCTGTGTGGTACTGGTATCATCAGGGGGTTATCTGCTTCTGCAGGATAGTATTGGGGAGCACGGCGGGCACAGTATTGGGGGCACTATCTGTGTGATACTGGTATCATCAGGGGGCTTATCTGTTTCTGCAGGATAGTATTGGGGAGCACGGCGGGCACAGGATTGGGGGCACTATCTGTGTGGTACTGGTATCATCAGGGGGCTTATCTGTTTCTGCAGGATAGTATTGGGGAGCACGGCGGGCACAGGATTGGGGGCACTATCTGTGTGGTACTGGTATCATCAGGGGGCTTATCTGTTTCTGCAGGATAGTATTGGGGAGCACGGCGGGCACAGGATTGTCACGATCAGTGTGGTACTGGCATCATCAGGGGGCTTATCTGTTTCTGCAGGATAGTATTGGGGAGCACGGCGGGCACAGGATTGGGGGCACTATCTGTGTGGTACTGGTATCATCAGGGGGCTTATCTGTTTCTGCAGGATAGTATTGGGGAGCACGGCGGGCACAGTATTGGGGGCACTATCTGTGTGGTACTGGTATCATCAGGGGGCTTATCTGTTTCTGCAGGATAGTATTGGGGAGCACGGCGGGCACAGGATTGGGGGCACTATCTGTGTGGTACTGGCATCATCAGGGGGCTTATCTGTTTCTGCAGGATAGTATTGGGGAGCACGGCGGGCACAGGATTGGGGGCACTATCTGTGTGGTACTGGTATCATCAGGGGGCTTATCTGTTTATGCAGGATAGTATTGGGGAGCACGGCGGGCACAGTATTGGGGGCACCATCTGTGTGGTACTGGTATCATCAGGGGGTTATCTGTTTCTGCAGGATAGTATTGGGGAGCACGGCGGGCACAGGATTGGGGGCACTATCTGTGTGGTACTGGTATCATCAGGGGGTTATCTGTTTCTGCAGGATAGTATTGGGGAGCACGGCGGGCACAGTATTGGGGGCACTATCTGTGTGGTACTGGCATCATCAGGGGGCTTATCTGTTTCTGCAGGATAGTATTGGGGAGCACGGCGGGCACAGTATTGGGGGCACTATCTGTGTGATACTGGCATCATCAGGGGGCTTATCTGTTTCTGCAGGATAGTATTGGGGAGCATGGCGGGCACAGGATTGGGGGCACTATCTGTGTGGTACTGGTATTATCAGGGGGCTTATCTGTTTCTGCAGGATAGTATTGGGGAGCACGGCGGGCACAGGATTGGGGGCACTATCTGTGTGGTACTGGCATCATCAGGGGGCTTATCTGTTTCTGCAGGATAGTATTGGGGAGCACGGCGGGCACAGGATTGGGGGCACTATCTGTGTGGTACTGGTATCATCAGGGGGCTTATCTGTTTATGCAGGATAGTATTGGGGAGCACGGCGGGCACAGTATTGGGGGCACTATCTGTGTGGTACTGGCATCATCAGGGGGCTTATCTGTTTCTGCAGGATAGTATTGGGGAGCACGGCGGGCACAGTATTGGGGGCACTATCTGTGTGGTACTGGCATCATCAGGGGGCTTATCTGTTTCTGCAGGATAGTATTGGGGAGCACGGCGGGCACAGGATTGTCACGATCAGTGTGGTGGGGACTCCACACAGGAGGGAAGGCTCCATTCACACGTCCGCAATTTCATTCCGCAAAATTGCAGACCAATTCATTTCTATGGGGCCAAACGATGTGTGGCCCGGCTCCGGACCCGCACTTTCGGGTCCGCATTTCCGTTCCAGAAAAAAAAATAGAACATGTCCCATTCTTGTCTAGGCATATTCTATTAGTGCCGGCGCTGTGCGGTCCACAAAATGCGGAACGCACATTGCCGGTGTTTGTGTTTTGCACTACGGACGTGTGAATGGACCCTAACTGGGCCTGGAAACTAGGGAAGGAACAGGACACCTCCTAAACAACCCTAATCCGGGCCCTGACTATCAATATGAATAGACCTTGAAGGTAGGAGTATTCAGATGCAGGATGCATAGGCCCTGACTTCCCTATAAGGCCCTGGAATAAGTATAGGACGAATGGAAGTCTCAGGGCCAGATACAACAACAGGGAATATAACAAACACAACACTTAACTTCTGAAGAGACGGACGAGCAGGAACACCAGAGACGACCTCACACCAGCTCAGCCAAACCCAAAAGAAGCTATCTACTGCATAGTCAGAAGGGTGGGGTCAGACTATAAAGGGTAGAAGTGATGACCACTGAGCAACAGCTGAGACAAGGGAAGTGGTCATTAACCCTATCAACACTGAATCAAGAGAAATCAAGGAGGCTGTTCGATTCCTCCACGCTCAGCCAATCTCCTTAATTTCCTGACGTCACGGTTCCTCAGGTGACTGATAAGTATTGGGGAGCACCGCGGGCACAGTATTGGGGGGGGGGGGGGCAGGATGGGGTGTTCAGAAGGTGGGAGGAGGGTGGAAAACTAGGAAACTAAGATGTCTGTCAGACTCTGCAGAGAGAAGAGATGGCTGGAAGAAATCATCATGGTGGTCTGGTCTGAAAGGAGAAGATGAGGACAGAGAACATCTACATCAGAGGAGACTTCACTGGATGTAGGAGGCGCTGAATTACCCTGGATGTATGAGGTATGAGGCGCTGTATTACCCTGGATGTAAGAGGTATAGGGCGCTGTATTACCCTGGATGTAAGAGGTATGAGGCGCTGTATTACCCTGGATGTAAGAGGTATGAGGCGCTGTATTACCCTGGATGTAAGAGGTATGAGGCGCTGTATTACCCTGTAAGTATGAGGCGCTGTATTACCCTGGATGTATGAGGTATGTGGTGCTGTATTACCCTGGATGTATGAGGTATGAGGCGCTGTATTACCCTGGATGTAAGAGGTATGAGGCGCTGTATTACCCTGTAAGTATGAGGCGCTGTATTACCCTGGATGTATGAGGTATGTGGTGCTGTATTATCCTGGATGTAAGAGGTATGAGGCGCTGTATTACCCTGGATGTAAGAGGTATGTGGTGCTGTATTACCTTGGATGTAAGAGGTATGAGGCGCTGTATTACCCTGTAAGTATGAGGCGCTGTATTACCCTGGATGTATGAGGTATGTGGTGCTGTATTACCCTGGATGTATGAGGTATGTGGTGCTGTATTACCTTGGATGTAAGAGGTATGGGCGCTGTATTACCCTGGATGTATGAGGTATGAGGCGCTGTATTACCCTGGATGTAAGAGGTATAGGGCGCTGTATGACCCTGGATGTAAGAGGTATGAGAAGCTGTATGAACCTGGATGTATGAGGTATGAGGCGCTGTATGACCCTGGATATAAGAGGTATGAGAAGCTGTATGAACCTGGATGTATGAAGTATGAGGCGCTGTATTACCCTGGATGTAAGAGGTATGAGGCGCTGTATTACCCTGGATGTATGAGGTATGAGGCGCTGTATTACCCTGGATGTATGAGGTATGAGGCGCTGTATTACCTTGGATGTAAGAGGTATGAGGCGCTGTATTATCCTGGATGTATGAGGTATGAGGCGCTGTATTACCCTGGATGTAAGAGGTATGAGGTGCTGTATTACCCTGGATGTATGAGGTATGTGGCGCTGTATTACCCTGGATGTAAGAGGTATGGGGCGCTGTATTACCCTGTATGTAAGAGGTATGGGGCGCTGTATTACCCTGGATGTAAGAGGTATGAGGCGCTGTATTACCCTGGATGTATGATGTATGAGGCGCTGTATTACCCTGGATGTAAGAGGTATGAGGCGCTGTATTACCCTGGGTGTAAGAGGTATGAGGCGCTGTATTACCCTGGATGTAAGAGGTATGAGGCGCTGTATTACCCTGGATGTAAGAGGTATGAGGCGCTGTATTACCCTGGATGTAAGAGGTATGAGGCGCTGTATTACCCTGGATGTAAGAGGTATGAGGCGCTGTATTATCCTGGATGTATGAGGTATGAGGCGCTGTATTATCCTGGATGTATGAGGCGCTGTATTACCCTGGATGTATGAGGTATGAGGCGCTGTATGACCCTGGATGTGGGAGGTATGAGGCGCTGTATTACCCTGGATGTAAGAGGTATGGGGCGCTGTATTACCCTGAATGTATGAGGTATGTGGCGCTGTATTACCCTGAATGTATGAGGCGCTGTATTATCCTGGATGTAAGAGGTATGAGGTGCTGTATGACCCTGGATGTAAGAGGTATGAGGTGCTGTATGACCCTGGATGTAAGAGGTATGAGGCGCTGTATTACCCTGGATGTAAGAGGTATGAGGCGCTGTATTATCCTGGATGTAAGAAGTATGAGGTGCTGTATGACCCTGGATGTAAGAGGTATGAGGTGCTGTATGACCCTGGATGTAAGAGGTATGAGGCGCTGTATTACCCTGGATGTAAGAGGTATGGGGCACTGTATTACCCTGAATGTATGAGGTATGTGGCGCTGTATTACCCTGGATGTATGAGGTATGAGGCGCTGTATTACCCTGGATGTATGAGGTATGTGGCGCTGTATTACCCTGGATGTATGAGGTATGTGGCGCTGTATTACCCTGGATGTATGAGGCGCTGTATTACCCTGGATGTATGAGGTATGAGGCGCTGTATTACCCTGGATGTATGAGGTATGTGGCGCTGTATTACCCTGGATGTATGAGGTATGTGGCGCTGTATTACCCTGGATGTAAGAGGTATGAGGCGCTGTATTACCCTGGATGTATGAGGCGCTGTATTACCCTGGATGTATGAGGTATGTGGCGCTGTATTACCCTGGATGTATGAGGTATGAGGCGCTGTATTACCCTGGATGTATGAGGTATGAGGCGCTGTATTACCCTGGATGTTCTGTGGCGCTGTGTATAATGGTTTCCAAGTATATCTTTAACAGTAGGGCTGGGGGAAGGGGTTAGGGTAAGAAAATAGCATGGGGGGGGGCGCCGTTTCAGTTTTCGCCTCAGGCAGAAAGGCTCGGTCCTCCCCTGCCCCCCCGTGTCCGACTCTATCACTCTCCCCCCCACGTGTCCGACTCCATCACTCTCCCCCCCACGTGTCAGCCTCCATCACTCCGCCCTCTCCCCACGTGTCAGCCTCCATCACTCCGCCCTCTCCCCACGTGTCAGCCTCCATCACTCCGCCCTCTCCCCACGTGTCAGCCTCCATCACTCCGCCCTCTCCCCACGTGTCAGCCTCCATCACTCCGCCCTCTCCCCACGTGTCAGCCTCCATCACTCCGCCCTCTCCCCACGTGTCAGCCTCCATCACTCCGCCCTCTCCCCACGTGTCAGCCTCCATCACTCCGCCCTCTCCCCACGTGTCAGCCTCCATCACTCCGCCCTCTCCCCACGTGTCAGCCTCCATCACTCCGCCCTCTCCCCACGTGTCAGCCTCCATCACTCCGCCCTCTCCCCACGTGTCAGCCTCCATCACTCCGCCCTCTCCCCACGTGTCAGCCTCCATCACTCCGCCCTCTCCCCACGTGTCAGCCTCCATCACTCCGCCCTCCCCATATGTGTCAGCCTCCATCACTCCACCCTCCCCATGTGTCAGCCTCCATCACTCCACCCCCCCATGTGTCAGCCTCCATCACTCCACCCCCCCCATGTGTCAGCCTCCATCACTCCACCCCCCCCATGTGTCAGCCTCCATCACTCCACCCCCCCCCCCCCATGTGTCAGCCTCCATCACTCCACCCCCCCCCCCCATGTGTCAGCCTCCATCACTCTGCCCTCCCCCCCATGTGTCAGCCTCCATCACTCTGCCCTCCCCCCCATGTGTCAGCCTCCATCACTCCACCCCCCCCCCATGTGTCAGCCTCCATTGCTCTCACCATGGACGATCATTCATCCGGTGCAGTCACTTCCGGTCCCCACGCTCTAGTATTCGCCGTGTTTCTCCCTCGGTCTCCAGGACACTTGGATTTTCTCAGTTGGTCGTCTCTGCCCGTCAGGTCCTAGACCGGTGTCTGTCACCCGTCTCTTCCTCCCTCAGCTCTGTCTCGGTTTGTGCCCCCCCCCTTCCCCTCGGGTCTCTCTCAGTTCGGCTTCCCCCTACCCCGGGACTGTCACAGTTCGGTTTTCTCCCCCGGGACTGTCACAGTTCGGTTTTCTCCCCCGGGACTGTCACAGTTCGGTTTTCTCCCCCGGGACTGTCACAGTTCGGTTTTCTCCCCCGGGACTGTCACAGTTCGGTTTTCTCCCCCGGGACTGTCACAGTTTGGTTCCCCCCGGGACAGGCTCAGTTTGGTTCCCCCCGGGACAGGCTCAGTTCGGTTCCCCCCTGGCTCAGTCACAGTTCGGTTCCCCCCGGGACAGGCTCAGTTCAGTTCCCCCCGGGACAGGCTCAGTTCAGTTCCCCCCTGGCTCTGTCTCTGTTCGGTTCCCCCCTGGCTCTGTCTCTGTTCGGTTCCCCCCTGGCTCTGTCTCTGTTCGGTTCCCCCCTGGCTCTGTCTCTGTTCGGTTCCCCCCTGGCTCTGTCTCTGTTCGGTTCCCCCCTGGCTCTGGCTCAGTTCGGTTCCCCCCTGGCTCTGTTCGGTTCCCCCCTGGCTCTGTCTCTGTTCGGTTCCCCCCTGGCTCTGGCTCAGTTCGGTTCTGTCTCAGTGTCAGTTCGGTTCCCCTCTGGTTCTGTCTCGGTTCGCGCTGGCCGCTTCAAGACTTTTCGGCCCCTCACTCAATCGCTTTGTTTTCGCGCCAGAACGTTTCAGCTGGCGAAGTGGTGACGTCACTGACGCCCCGCCCAGCGACGTAGGACCGCCACACACAAGATGGCGCTGTTAGTTTGAGCAGGCGGCTGCGCATCGCGGTGCAGGCTGGGAGGTCGGAGCATATTCGGAGCGCAGTGTCGGGCGCTGGCTCTTTGTCTAGTCACAGCCTCCCCGGGACGGACGGGCGGACACGGCCGGGATGGTGAGTATGCGGACGCCACGTGCTGTGAGGGGCTCTGTGCCCGCTGCGGGCCGGTACGAGAGTGGGGTGAGCGGGGCTGCCTGCGCTGTGTGACCGGCCGGACCTCTCCGTCCTGACCTTCTCAACATGGCGGAGAGCGGCCGGCAGCGAAACGCCGAGATGACGGGGCCTCACCCTGCGGCTTCCTCCAGCCGTCCGGTGTGTCACCCCGGAGGGAACCGGCCGAGGCGTCAGCAACATGGCGGCCTAGTACCGGGCCGGACCTCCACAACATGGCGGCACAAGCAACCCGTCTCCCCTAGTAACCGTGCAGCGGCCTTCCACTCCCAAGATGGCCGCCAGGCCTCCCACCACCAGTGTCTACTATGCCCCCGACATACCCCTCCCCCCTCACTACATACTGTGCCCCTGACATACCCTCCCCCCCACTACATACTGTGCCCCTGACATACCCTCCCCCCACTACATACTGTGCCCCTGACATACCCTCCCCCCCCACTACATACTGTGCCCCTGACATACCCTCCCCCCCCACTACATACTGTGCCCCTGACATACCCTCCCCCCCACTACATACTGTGCCCCTGACATACCCTCCCCCCCACTACATACTGTGCCCCTGACATACCCTCCCCCCCACTACATACTGTGCCCCTGACATACCCTCCCCCCCACTACATACTGTGCCCCTGACATACCCTCCCCCCCACTACATACTGTGCCCCTGACATACCCTCCCCCCCACTACATACTGTGCCCCTGACATACCCTCCCCGCCACTACATACTGTGCCCCTGACATACCCTCCCCCCCACTACATACTGTGCCCCTGACATACCCTCCCCCCCACTACATACTGTGCCCCTGACATACCCTCCCCCCCACTACATACTGTGCCCCTGACATACCCTCCCCCCCACTACATACTGTGCCCCTGACATACCCTCCCCCCCACTACATACTGTGCCCCTGACATACCCTCCCTCCCACTACATACTGTGCCCCTGACATACCCTCCCCCCCACTACATACTGTGCTCCTGACATACCCTCCCCCCCACTACATACTGTGCCCCTGACATACCCTCCCCCCCACTACATACTGTGCCCCTGACATACCCTCCCCCCAACTACATACTGTGCCCCTGACATACCCTCCCCCCCACTACATACTGTGCCCCTGACATACCCTCCCTCCCACTACATACTGTGCCCCTGACATACCCTCCCCCCCACTACATACTGTGCCCCTGACATACCCTCCCTCCCACTACATACTGTGCCCCTGACATACCCTCCCCCCAACTACATACTGTGCCCCTGACATACCCTCCCCCCTCACTACATACTGTGCCCCCGACATACTGTGCCCCTGACATAACCCTCCCCCCTCACTATATACTGTGCCCCCTCCCCCCTCACTATATACTGTGCCCCCTCCCCCCTCACTATATACTGTGCCCCCTCCCCCCTCACTATATACTGTGCCCCCTCCCCCCTCACTATATACTGTGCCCCCTTCCCCCTCACTATATACTGTGCCCCCTTCCCCCTCACTATATACTGTGCCCCCTCCCCCCTCACTATATACTGTGCCCCCTCCCCCCTCACTATATACTGTGCCCCCTCCCCCCTCACTATATACTGTGCCCCCTCCCCCCTCACTATATACTGTGCCCCCTCCCCCCTCACTATATACTGTGCCCCCCGCCCCCTCACTATATACTGTGCCCCCCGCCCCCTCACTATATACTGTGCCCCCCGCCCCCTCACTATATACTGTGCCCCCCGCCCCCTCACCCCCCCACTATAGGGAATGCTGTAAAAACAAGACCCATAAAACTAGCGGAGTTGTTTTTTTCTCTTTTTCTTATGGCTCTTTCACACTTGCGTTCTTTTCTTCCGGCATAGAGTTCCGTCGTCGGGGCTCTATGCTGGAAGAATCCTGATCAGGATTATCCCCATGCATTCTGAATGGAGAGAAATCCGTTCAGGATGCATCAGGATGTCTTCAGTTCCGGAACGGAACGTTTTTTGGCCGGAGAAAATACCGCAGCATGTTGCGCTTTTTGCTTCGGCCAAAAATCCTGAAGACTTGCTGCAAGGCCGGATCCGGAATTAATGCCCATTGAAAGGCATTGATCCGGATCCGGCCTTAAGCTAAACGTCGTTTCAGCGCATTGCCGGAGCCGACATTTAGCTTTTTCAGAGTGGTTACCATGGCTGCCGGGACGCTAAAGTCCTGGCAGCCATGGTAAAGTGTAGCGGGGAGCGGGGGAGCAGTTACTTACCGTCCGTGCGGCTCCCCGGGCGCTCCAGAGTGACGTCAGGGCGCCCCAAGCTCATGGATGACGTGATCACATGGGGCGCTCTGACGTCATTCTGGAGCGCCCCGGGAGCCGCACGGACGGTAAGTATACCGCTCCCCACTACTACTATGGCAACCAGGACTTTAATAGCGTCCTGGCTGCCATAGTAACACTGAAAGCATTTTGAAGACGGTTCCGTCTTCAAATGCTTTCAGTACACTTGCGTTTTTCCGGATCCGGCGTGTAATTCCGGCAAGTGGAGTACACGCCGGATCCGGACAACGCAAGTGTGAAAGAGGCCTAAATTCTCCCCTTTGGAGTTTTCCTGCTACATTGTATCAAACAAGCGTCGATGATCCGTGAGATGTAAACTAAGGTTATGGCTCCGGGAAGGCAGGGGCGGAAAACAAAATAAATAAATGGAAAACTGCTTGGTGTAGAAGGGGTTAATTCGCACTCGGGCCTCATGCACGCGACCGTTGTTTTGGTCCGTATCTGAGCTGCAGTTTTGGCGGCTCAGATGTAGACCCATTCACTTCAATGGGGCCGCAAAAGATGCGGACAGCACTCCGTTTGTTTTCCGCATCCGTTGCTCCGTTCCGTTGTCCGCAAAAAATGATAACCTGTCCTATTGTCCGTTTTGCGGAAGAGAATAGGCAGTTACATCGGTGGCCGTCCGTGCTGTTAGACAAATTGCGGAAAGCACACGGACGCCATCAATGTTTTGTGCACCGCAAAAAACACGACGGTCGTGTGCATGAGCCTCTCCCGGAGGCCGCTTCTTCCAGACGACTCCTCGCGTTTCTCCGTATTATACGACCTGTGAGACCGCTTATAGTCTCGGCTTTTCTTTTGTTAGAATAGTTTTTTTTTTGTATTAGTTTTTCCTGTCCCATTATTCGGTTTTCTTTGCTCCTCGTCATTTATATTCTGCATCAGTTTTTACTTCCAGATTGTTTCCTATAAGATATATGTAGGCAGTATACTGTACTGTTACCTTCCCCCCCCCCCCCCCATATGTATATGGTATACACCTGATGCTGGAGCCCTGACAGTACCCCCTTAGTATATACTGGGGCCCTGACGTTACCCCCTTAGTATATACTGGGGCCCTGACGTTACCCCCTTAGTATATACTGGGGCCCTGACGTTACCCCCTTAGTATATACTGGGGCCCTGACGTTACCCCCTTAGTATATACTGGGGCCCTGACGTTACCCCCTTAGTATATACTGGGGCCCTGACGTTACCCCCTTAGTATATACTGGAGCCCTGACGTTACCCCCTTAGTATATACTGGGGCCCTGACGTTACCCCCTTAGTATATACTGGGGCCCTGACGTTACCCCCTTAGTATATACTGGGGCCCTGACGTTACCCCCTTAGTATATACTGGGGCCCTGACGTTACCCCCTTAGTATATACTGGGGCCCTGACGTTACCCCCTTAGTATATACTGGGGCCCTGACGTTACCCCCTTAGTATATACTGGGGCCCTGACGTTACCCCCTTAGTATATACTGGGGCCCTGACGTTACCCCCTTAGTATATACTGGGGCCCTGACGTTACCCCCCTTAGTATATACTGGGGCCCTGACGTTACCCCCTTAGTATATACTGGAGCCCTGACGTTACCCCCTTAGTATATACTGGAGCCCTGACGTTACCCCCTTAGTATATACTGGGGCCCTGACGTTACCCCCTTAGTATATACTGGGGCCCTGACGTTACCCCCTTAGTATATACTGGGGCCCTGACGTTACCCCCTTAGTATATACTGGGGCCCTGACGTTACCCCCTTAGTATATACTGGGGCCCTGACGTTACCCCCTTAGTATATACTGGGGCCCTGACGTTACCCCCTTAGTATATACTGGGGCCCTGACGTTACCCCCTTAGTATATACTGGAGCCCTGACGTTACCCCCTTAGTATATACTGGAGCCCTGACGTTACCCCCTTAGTATATACTGGAGCCCTGACGTTACCCCCTTAGTATATACTGGAGCCCTGACGTTACCCCCTTAGTATATACTGGAGCCCTGACGTTACCCCCTTAGTATATACTGGAGCCCTGACGTTACCCCCTTAGTATATACTGGAGCCCTGACGTTACCCCCTTAGTATATACTGGAGCCCTGACGTTACCCCCTTAGTATATACTGGAGCCCTGACGCTACCCCCTTAGTATATACTGAAGCTCTGACGCTACCCCCTTAGTATATACTGGGGCCCTGACGTTACCCCCTTAGTATATACTGGAGCCCTGACGTTACCCCCTTAGTATATACTGTACTGTTACCCCCCCCCCACCATATGTATATGGTATACACCTGATGCTGGAGCCCTGACAGTACCCCCTTAGTATATACTGGGGCCCTGACGTTACCCCCTTAGTATATACTGGAGCCCTGACGTTACCCCCTTAGTATATACTGTACTGTTACACCCCCCCCATATGTATATGGTATACACCTGATGCTGGAGCCCTGACAGTACCCCCTTAGTATATACTGGGGCCCTGACGTTACCCCCTTAGTATATACTGGGGCCCTGACGTTACCCCCTTAGTATATACTGGGGCCCTGACGTTACCCCCTTAGTATATACTGGAGCCCTGACGTTACCCCCTTAGTATATACTGGAGCCCTGACGTTACCCCCTTAGTATATACTGGAGCCCTGACGTTACCCCCTTAGTATATACTGGGGCCCTGACGTTACCCCCTTAGTATATACTGGGGCCCTGACGTTACCCCCTTAGTATATACTGGGGCCCTGACGTTACCCCCTTAGTATATACTGGGGCCCTGACGTTACCCCCTTAGTATATACTGGGGCCCTGACGTTACCCCCTTAGTATATACTGGGGCCCTGACGTTACCCCCTTAGTATATACTGGGGCCCTGACGTTACCCCCTTAGTATATACTGGGGCCCTGACGTTACCCCCTTAGTATATACTGGGGCCCTGACGTTACCCCCTTAGTATATACTGGGGCCCTGACGTTACCCCCTTAGTATATACTGGGGCCCTGACGTTACCCCCTTAGTATATACTGGGGCCCTGACGTTACCCCCTTAGTATATACTGGGGCCCTGACGTTACCCCCTTAGTATATACTGGGGCCCTGACGTTACCCCCTTAGTATATACTGGGGCCCTGACGTTACCCCCTTAGTATATACTGGGGCCCTGACGTTACCCCCTTAGTATATACTGGGGCCCTGACGTTACCCCCTTAGTATATACTGGGGCCCTGACGTTACCCCCCTTAGTATATACTGGGGCCCTGACGTTACCCCCTTAGTATATACTGGAGCCCTGACGTTACCCCCTTAGTATATACTGGAGCCCTGACGTTACCCCCTTAGTATATACTGGAGCCCTGACGTTACCCCCTTAGTATATACTGGAGCCCTGACGTTACCCCCTTAGTATATACTGGAGCCCTGACGTTACCCCCTTAGTATATACTGGAGCCCTGACGTTACCCCCTTAGTATATACTGGAGCCCTGACGTTACCCCCTTAGTATATACTGGAGCCCTGACGTTACCCCCTTAGTATATACTGGAGCCCTGACGCTACCCCCTTAGTATATACTGGAGCCCTGACGTTACCCCCTTAGTATATACTGGGGCCCTGACGTTACCCCCTTAGTATATACTGGAGCCCTGACGTTACCCCCTTAGTATATACTGTACTGTTACCCCCCCCCCCCACCATATGTATATGGTATACACCTGATGCTGGAGCCCTGACAGTACCCCCTTAGTATATACTGGGGCCCTGACGTTACCCCCTTAGTATATACTGGAGCCCTGACGTTACCCCCTTAGTATATACTGTACTGTTACACCCCCCCCATATGTATATGGTATACACCTGATGCTGGAGCCCTGACAGTACCCCCTTAGTATATACTGGGGCCCTGACGTTACCCCCTTAGTATATACTGGAGCCCTGACGTTACCCCCTTAGTATATACTGGAGCCCTGACGTTACCCCCTTAGTATACACTGGAGCCCTGACGTTACCCCCTTAGTATACACTGGAGCCCTGACGTTACCCCCTTAGTATACACTGGAGCCCTGACGTTGCCCCCTTAGTATATACTAGGGCCCTGACGTTACCCCCTTAGTATATACTGGGGCCCTGACGTTACCCCCTTAGTATATACTGGAGCCCTGACGTTACCCCCTTAGTATATACTGGGGCCCTGACGTTACCCCCTTAGTATATACTGGGGCCCTGACGTTACCCCCTTAGTATATACTGGGGCCCTGACGTTACCCCCTTAGTATATACTGGGGCCCTGACGTTACCCCCTTAGTATATACTGGGGCCCTGACGTTACCCCCTTAGTATATACTGGGGCCCTGACGTTACCCCCTTAGTATATACTGGGGCCCTGACGTTACCCCCTTAGTATATACTGGGGCCCTGACGTTACCCCCTTAGTATATACTGGGGCCCTGACGTTACCCCCTTAGTATATACTGGGGCCCTGACGTTACCCCCTTAGTATATACTGGGGCCCTGACGTTACCCCCTTAGTATATACTGGGGCCCTGACGTTACCCCCTTAGTATATACTGGGGCCCTGACGTTGTAACCCCCTTAGTGTGTGTACTGGAGCCCCCGACGTGGTACCCCCTTAGTGTGTGTACTGGAGCCCCCGATGTGGTACCCCCCCTTAGTGTGTGTACTGGAGCCCCGATGTGGTACCCCCCTTAGTGTGTGTACTGGAGCCCCGATATGGTACCCCCCTTAGTGTGTGTACTGGAGCCCCGATGTGGTACCCCCCTTAGTGTGTATACTGGAGCCCCGACGTGGTACCCCCCCTTAGTGTATGTACTGGAGCCCCGACGTGGTACCCCCCTTAGTGTGTGTACTGGAGCCCCGACGTGGTACCCCCCTTAGTGTGTGTACTGGAGCCCCGACGTGGTACCCCCCTTAGTGTGTATACTGGAGCCCCGACGTGGTACCCCCCTTAGTGTGTATGCTGGAGCCCCGACGTGGTACCCCCCTTAGTGTGTATGCTGGAGCCCCGACGTGGTACCACCCTTAGTGTGTATGCTGGAGCCCCGACGTGGTACCCCCCTTAGTGTGTGTACTGGAGCCCCGACGTGGTACCCCCCTTAGTGTGTGTACTGGAGCCCCGACGTGGTACCCCCCTTAGTGTGTGTACTGGAGCCCCGACGTGGTACCCCCCTTAGTGTATATACTGGAGCCCCGACGTGGTACCCCCCTTAGTGTATATACTGGAGCCCCGACGTGGTACCCCCCTTAGTGTGTATACTTGACCCTCCCCCCACACCACAAGTTGCACCCGGAGTGGCAGCGGTTCCCCCCCCCCCCATCTTTTCGACAGCTCCTCCCCTCCTGACTCTTCTTCTTCTTCAGGACGTGTTTTTGATGATCCGCCGTAATAAAACCACAATCTTCACGGACGCCAAAGAGAACACAACTGTATATGAGCTGAAGAGGATTGTGGAGGGGATTCTGAAGAGACCCCCAGAGGACCAGCGGCTGTACAAGGTGGGTCGTTGTCTTTCCCCGTCCCCGTGCCTCCTGTGCCTGCTCCTCACAGTCCTCTCTCTCTTCCAGGATGACCAGTTATTAGATGACAATAAGACCTTAGGTGACTGTGGCTTCACCAGCCAGACCGCGCGGCCACAGGCTCCGGCCACGGTGGGACTGGCATTCCGCTGCTCCGGTGAGTGTGCCGTGGATTGGGGGTGATGGGGCCGGTGCTGCCGCAGCGCTGACGTTTCTATCTTCTAGGAGACTCCTTTGAACCTCTGCGGGTGGATCCCTTCTCCAGTCCCCCAGAACTCCCCGACGTCATGAAGCCGCAGGAGACGAGTGGCAGTGCTAACGAGCAGGCGGTGCAGTGAATGCTGGGAGATGCTGCACCTGCCCCCGCTCCCTGATCTCTCCCCCCAGCCCCCCCCCCTCCCGCCCCAGTGGAACAACACTGCAGCTTATGCTTCGCTATGTCCAGCAGGAGCATCCGTTGCCATTGTCCTGTTTCACCTCCGTGTACAAGTTGTCCACTGTCCTCCCCATGAGATGGGAACAGGCTTGTGCTGGATCCTCTTCTGTCCACATGGGGGCAGCCCCCCGTCATGGCCTCGCACCCCCCTTCCTGTTTTTGGGGTTTGGGATGCACTCGTATTGATTATGTTCTATTTTATTTTTTAAACACAATAAATTTTGTTTGCCTGTATGCGACTTGCTGCGTCTCTCTTCACCCTCTAGGGGGGCAGGGTACCCACACCAATTGCAGAACCGTGCTGAGTATATGAAGGGTAGGTGCCAGTCAGCTCTACATAAGTGATGGGTGTGCGCTCTTGGCACTGGGTAGAGGTTAGGCACATAAAGGATGGGCTCCTGTAATGGTTGTGGGGGTCTGTACCAGCTGGCTTTACAAGTTTGTTGCCAGCAATGTGGAGATAACAAATGGTGGTGGCTTATATACTAGTGAGGTCTGTGCCGAGGGATCTGTAGGGTGGGTTTAGGCTCTCGTTACAGGTCTGTCTGGGGCTCTGTAGGGTGGGTTTAGGCTCTCTATCAGGGGCTCTGTAGGGTGGGTTTAGGCTCTCTGTGCCGACGGTTCTGTAGGGTTGGTTTAGGCTCTCGTTACAGGTCTGTGTCGGGGCCTCTAGGGTAGGTTTAGGCTCTCTGTACAGGTCTGTGTCAGGGGGCTCTAGGGTGGGTTTAGGCTCTTTGTACAGGTCTGTGTCGGGGGCTCTGTAGGGTGGGTTTAGGCTCTCTGTACCGAGGGATCTGTAGGGTGGGTTTAGGCTCTCGGTACAGGTCTGTGTCGGTGGGGCTCTATAGGGTGGGTTTAGGCTCTCTGTGCCGACGGTTCTGTAGGATTGGTTTAGGCTCTCGTTACAGGTCTGTGTCTGGGACTCTGTAGGGTGGGTTTAGGCTTTCGGTACAGGTCTGTGTCGGGGCCTCTGTAGGGTGGGTTTAGGCTCTCGGTACAGGTCTGTGTCGGGGGGGCTCTAGGGTGGGTTTAGGCTCTTGGTACAGGTCTGTGTCGGGGGGCTCTGTAGGGTGGGTTTAGGCTCTCTGTACCGAGGGATCTGTAGGGTGGGTTTAGGCTCTTTGTACCGAGGGATCTGTAGGGTGGGTTTAGGCTCTCGGTACAGGTCTGTGTCGGTGGGGCTCTATAGGGTGGGTTTAGGCTCTCTGTGCCGACGGTTCTGTAGGATTGGTTTAGGCTCTCGTTACAGGTCTGTGTCTGGGACTCTGTAGGGTGGGTTTAGGCTTTCGGTACAGGTCTGTGTCGGGGCCTCTGTAGGGTGGGTTTAGGCTCTCGGTACAGGTCTGTGTCGGGGGGGCTCTAGGGTGGGTTTAGGCTCTTGGTACAGGTCTGTGTCGGGGGCTCTGTAGGGTGGGTTTAGGCTCTCTGTACCGAGGGATCTGTAGGGTGGGTTTAGGCTCTTTGTACCGAGGGATCTGTAGGGTGGGTTTAGGCTCTCGGTACAGGTCTGTGTTGGGGGGCTCTAGGGTGGGTTTAGGCTCTTGGTACAGGTCTGTGTCGGGGGATCTGTAGGGTGTGTTTAGGCTCTCTGTACCGAGGGATCTGTAGGGTGGGTTTAGGCTCTCTGTACCGAGGGATCTGTAGGGTGGGTTTAGGCTCTCTGTACAGGTCTGTGTCGGGGGCTCTGTAGGGTGGGTTTATGCTCTCTGTACCGAGGGATCTGTAGGGTGGGTTTAGGCTCTCTGTACCGAGGGATCTGTAGGGTGGGTTTAGGCTCTCTGTACAGGTCTGTGTCGGGGGCTCTGTAGGGTGGGTTTAGGCTCTCGGTACAGGTCTGTGTCGGGGGCTCTGTAGAATGGGGGTTTAGGCTCTTGGTACAGGTCTGTGCCGAGGGTTCTGTAGGGTTGGTTTAGGCTCCCGGTACAGGTCTGTAGGGTGGATTTAGGCGCTCGGTACAGGTCTGTCGGGGGGCTCTGTAGGGTGGGTTTAGGCTCAGTACAGATCTGTAGGGTGGGTTTAGGCTCTGTACAGGTCTGTGCTGGGGGCTCTGTAGGGTGGATTTAGGCTCTCGGTACAGGTCTGTCGGGGGGCTCTGTAGGGTGGGTTTAGGCTCAGTACAGATCTGTAGGGTGGGTTTAGGCTCTACAGGTCTGTGCTGGGGGCTCTGTAGGGTGGATTTAGGCTCTCGGTACAGGTCTGTCGGGGGGCTCTGTAGGGTGGGTTTAGGCTCTGTACAGGTCTGTGCTGGGGGCTCTGTAGGGTGGGTTTAAGCTCTCGGTACAGGTCTGTGTCGGGGGCTCTGTAGAATGGGGGTTTAGGCTCTTGGTACAGGTCTGTACCGAGGGCTCTATAGGGTGGGTTTAGGATCTCTGTACAGGTCTGTGCCGGGGGCTCTGTAGGGTGGGGTTATATTCTCTGTACAGGTCTATGTCGGGGGTTCTGTAGGGTGGGTTTAGGCTCTCGGTACAGGTCTGTTCCGGGGGCTCTGTAGTGGGGTTTTTAGGCTCTCTGTGCCGAGGGCTCTGTAGGCTGGGTTTAGGCTCTCGGTACAGGTCTATGTTGGGGGCTCTTTAGGGTGGGTTTAGGCTCTCTGTGCCGAGGGATCTGTAGGGTGGGTTTAGGCTCTCGGTACAGTTCTGTGTCGGGGGCTCGTTAGGGTGGGTTTAGACTCTCGGTACAGGTCTGTCGGGGGCTCTGTAGGGTGGGTTTAAGATCTCTTTACAGGTCTGTGCCGAGGGCTCTGTAGGGTGGGTTTAGGCTCTGTACAGGTCTGTAGGATTGGTTTAGGCTCTTGGTACAGGTTTGTGCCAGAGGCTCTGTAGGGTGGGTTTAGAATCTCTGTACAGGTCTGTGCCGGGGGCTCTGTAGGGTGGGTTTAAGATCGCTGTACAGGTCTGTGCTGGGGGCTCTGTAGGATGGGCTTAGGCTCTTGGTACAGGTTTGTGCCAGAGGCTGTGTAGGGTGGGTTTAGGCTCTCTGTGCTGAGGGATCTGTAGGGTTGGTTTATGCTCTTGGTACAGGTATGTGTCTGGGGGCTCTGTAGGGTGGATTTAGGCTCTCGGTAAAGGTCTGTCGGGGGCTCTGTAGGGTGGGTTTTAGGCTCTTTGTGCTGGGGGTTCTGTAGGGTTGGATTAGGCTCTGTGCTGGGGGCTCTGTAGGGTAGGTTTAGGTTCTCGGTACAGGTCTGTGCTTGGGGGCTCTGTAGGGTGGGTTTAGGCTCTCGGTATAGGTCTGTCGGGGGGGGGGGGCTCTATAGGGTGGGTTTAGGCTCTGTACAAGTCTGTGCCAGGGGTTCTGTAGGGTGGGTTTAGGCTTTCTGTACAGGTCTGTGTCGGGGGCTCTGTAGGATGGGTTTATGCTCTCGGTACAGGTCTGTGCCAAGGGATCTGTAGGGTGGGTTTAGGCTCTCTGTACAGGTCTGTCGGGGGCTCTATAGGATGGCTTTAGGCTCTGTACAAGTCTGTGCTGGGGGCTCTGTAGGGTGGGTTTAGGCTCTCTGTACAGGTCTGTAGGATGGGTTTAGGCTCTCGATACAGGTCTGTGTCGGGGCTCTGTAGGGTGGGTTTAGGCTCTGTGCCGAAGGCTCTGAAGGGTAGGTTTAGGCTCTCTGGGGCTTTGTAGGGTGGGTTTAGGCTCTCTGTGCCTGGGGCACTGTAGTGTGGGTTTAGGCTCTCGGTACAGGTCTGTGCCGGGGGCTATGTAGGGTGGGTTTAGGCTCTCTGTGCCTGGGGCTCTGTAGAGTGTGTTTAGGCTCTCTGTGGCTGGGGCTCTGTAGTGTGGGTTTAGGCTCTCGTTACAGGTCTGTGCCGGGAGCTCTGTAGGGTAGGTTTACGCTCTATGCCAAAGGCTCTGAAGGGTGGGTTTAGGCTCTGGGGCTTTGTAGGGTGGGTTTAGGCTCTCTGTGCCTGGGGCTCTGTAGGGTGGGTTTAGGCCCTCGGTACAGGTTTGTGCCGGGGGCTCTGTAGGGTGGTTTTAGGCTCTCTGTGCCGGGGGCTCTGTAGGGTGGTTTTAGGCTCTCTGTGCCGGGGGCTCTGTAGGGTGGTTTTAGGCTCTCTGTGCCTGGGGCTCTGTAGGGTGGGTTTAGGCTCTCTGTGCTTGGGGCTCTGTAGGGTGGGTTTAGGCTCTCTGGGACCAGGTCTCTTGAGGTTCATTTTGGCTACTGAGGCCAGCGTCAGGTTTTTAAGCTTTTGTGAATATCATCCTTGACTTCTCTTTACCCTTGTTGAGTGTCTTCTTAAACTATGTCACCTGTGGCCTATGTGCTCAGTAAGGTCTATGTACCACTACACCAGCCACATGGACACTGAGGTTGCTGCTCATCTTCCAGTTGCTGCCCTAATGCTTGCCCCCTGGCATTGCTCAGCCTGGATGGTGTTACTTTACATCACCCGACAGCCCCAGGTCTGCTCAGGTCAGATAAAAAAGCCTCCTGGAGCAGACCTGTTATGATTAGGCTGGGTCTTACCATGTTACCCAGTCTCAGGTTGGGATTAGCTCACAACAGATCACGTGTGATCCCCACTGATCACTAGAACCAGGAGATCCAGCTGCTGAGTGTATGGTGAGACCCTCACTGCCATCTTCACTTGCTTCTTGGGTAATCGAGGTCGGGCATCACCTCCAATGGCTGCCATTACTGTGGCCACAGGTTGACGACCGTATTTCCATAAGTTTTATTAATTTATCACCAGTATATTCTGCAGTGCAGAGATCGTCTTCAGTCCCATCGGGCCTCGCAATCAAAATTCTATAGTAACCTATCCCTTTGTTTATTGGTGCGTAGGAGGAAACGCACAGAACATACAAGCGCCATGCAGACATTACTTTTAGGCAGATTTGAACCCAGCACTGCAAGGCAATTGTGCTAACCACTGAGCCACCATCCTACACTGCTATGCAGTATTACAGCCGTGTCAGTCTTTACTGTAATGTCTGCATGATATTCAGGAAGCTGGTGGCTCAGGACGAGTAAAGCTCGATAGTGCTGGAAATTGTGGGAGGACAGGGTAACTATGATGTAATGGACCCTCTTAGCTGTGCATATAGCAGGTGTCAGTCACTTGTCTGGCTGCACACAGGTCAGGGCATGTGGTAGGGAGTGGTTAAGATGTGCTCATTGTGTGCAGGGTGTGGAGGTTGTGTCATGCTGTGTGTTCCAGGGTGCCTGGGTGTGCACAGTAATGCAGTCACACAGGATTTTATCAGTAGGCACAACAGGAACTTGCTGGATGAAGGAGACAGTTTTGCAGCAGAAGTGATAAGGAAAAGCCCTCTGCTCTGGCCGCTGCTGTGTGGTCTACCCCAGCCATGCCACCCTCCTTTGCCGGACACTAAATTTACTTCACATTTCTATCATATTATCCAAGGACCACTAGGACAAACATTTCCAGAACATCAAGACTATCGGCTTCTGGAGGCATCTTCCTTTAGGAACTACAACCTGTCTCTGAATACTCCATCCTTCAACCAGAGCAACCGCCTGTCTCCTGAAATTTCCATCCGCCTAGTACTATCACCTGTCTTCTGGAACCTCCATTTGTTTACGTGGACTATAACCTGTCTTCTACCATCTGAGAGAACTACATCCTAAAGCATCATCCTTCACCTAGGACTACCACCTGTATCCTGGAAATTCCATAATTCTCCTAGGACTGTCCTGTAGGCTCCATAGTTTTTTGCGGAACTACAACCTGTGTCCTGGAAGTTCCATCCTTCTTCCAGGACTGCTACCTGTCTACTGGAAGCTCCATCCTTCTTCCAGGGCTGCCACCTGTCTACTGGAAGCTCCATCCTTCTTCCAGGACTGCCACCTGTCTACTGGAAAATCCATCCTTCTCCCAGGACTGCCACCTGTCTACTGGAAGCTCCATTCTTCTCCCAGGACTGCCACCTGTCTACTGGAAGCTCCATCCTTCTTCCAGGACTGCCACCTGTCTACTGGAAGCTCCATCCTTCTTCCAGGACTGCCACCTGTCTACTGGAAGCTCCATCCTTCTTCCAGGACTGCCACCTGTCTACTGGAAGCTCCATCCTTCTCCCAGGACTGCCACCTGTCTACTGGAAGCTCCATCCTTCTTCCAGGTCTGCCACCTGTCTACTGGAAGCTCCATCCTTCTTCCAGGACTGCCACCTGTCTACTGGAAGCTCCATCCTTCTTCCAGGACTGCCACCTGTCTACCGGAAGCTCTATCCTTCTTCCAGGACTGCCACCTGTCTACCGGAAGCTCTATCCTTCTCCCAGGACTGCTACCTGTCTACTGGAAGCTCCATCCTTCTTCCAGGGCTGCCACCTGTCTACTGGAAGCTCCATCCTTCTTCCAGGACTGCCACCTGTCTACTGGAAGCTCCATCCTTCTTCCAGGACTGCCACCTGTCTACCGGAAGCTCCATCCTTCTTCTGGGACTGCCACCTGTCTACCGGAAGCTCCATCCTTCTCCCAGTACTGCCACTGGTATACTGGAAAATCCATCCTTCTCCCAGGACTGTCACCTGTTTACTGGAAAATCCATCTTTCTCCCTGGACTGCCACCTGTCTACAGGGATTTTCATAATTCTCCTAGGACTGCCACCTCTCTTCTGGAATATCCATCCTTCTCCTAAGACTTCAAATTGTCCTTCCCAAAGTAGGTATTGCTAACAATGTGTTTCTCAAAAGCTCTTTTCCTCTCTTATGTATGACATCTGTGCATTGTTCCTGCTTCTCAGGACTCGCTGTCTCCTGCCACCATGGTTGGCCTTCCTGTATAAGTTCTGCCAGGAGCATTCGCATTGTTCACTCTTCTGACAAGAGCATCCTCAGTCAGTTCTACTTGTACCACAGTGCCCTCTGTGATGGGTGGTAACAGCGTGAAGAATGCCTCGGACGTTCACAGCGGTAAATATCCCATCATGTTGGCTGTGTCTGCAGTTTGGCTGTATTCTGTACTTGCTGGGTTATTACAGGACACAAATACCATATACATGTAATATGTACTAGCAATATATAGCAGTAATATGCATACTAGTTAGTAGTAATAAACAGTGGCATGCAAAAGTTTGGGTGCCCCGGTCACAATTCCTGTTATTGTAAACAGTTAAGCAAGTTGAAGATAAATTGATCTCCAAAAGGCATAACGTTACAGATCAAACATGTCGAAAAAAAAGTTTTTTTAAAACATCTTTTACATTTTCAAAATAACAAAAAAGGAAGATTATTTCAGTTTTTGTTTGAGAGATTTTCCTCCATTCTTCCTAGCAGATGTCTTCCAGTTCTGTGAGACTCCGGGGATGTCTTGCATGCTCTGCTCTTTTGAGGTCTATCCACAGATCGTAAATGATGTTCAGATCAGGGGACTGTGAGGACCAAGTAGAACCTTCCGCAGATCAGGGGGACTGTAAGGCCATAGTAAAACTTTCAGCAGATTAGGGGACTGTGAGGCCATGGAAAACCTTCAGCAGCTCAGGGGACTGTAAGGGCCATGGTAAAATCTTCAGATCAGCAGACTGAGGGCCATGGTAAAACCTTCAGCAGATCAGGGGACTGTGAGGGCCATGGTAAAACCTTCAGCAGATCAGGGGACTATGAGGGCCATGGTAAAACCTTCAGCAGATCAGGGGACTATGAGGGCCATGGTAAAACCTTCAGCAGATCAGGGGACTATGAGGGCCATGGTAAAACCTTCAGCAGATCAGGGGACTGTGAGGGCCATGGTAAAACCTTCAGCAGAACAGGAGACTGTGAGGGCCATGGTAAAACCTTCAGCAGATCAGGGGATTGTGAGGGACATGGTAAAACCTTCAGCAGATCAGGGGATTGTGAGGGACATGGTAAAACCTTCAGCAGATCAGGGGACTATGAGGGCCATGGTAAAACCTTCAGCAGATCAGGGGACTGTGAGGGTCATTGTGAAACCTTCAGCAGATCAGGGGACTGTGAGGGCCATGGTAAAACCTTCAGCAGATCAGGGGACTGGCAGGTCATGGTAAAACCTTTAGCAGATCAGGGGACTGTGAGGCCATGGTAAAACCTTTAGCAGATCAGGAGACTGTGAGGGACATGGTAAAACCTTTAGCAGATCAGGGGACTGGCAGGTCATGGTAAAACCTTCAGCAGATCAGGGGACTATGAGGTCATGGTAAAACCTTCAGCAGATCAGGGGACTGTGAGGTCATGGTAAAACCTTCAGCAGATCAGGGGACTGTGAGGTCATGGTAAAACCTTCAGCAGATCAGGGGACTATGAGGTCATGGTAAAACCTTCAGCAGATCAGGGGACTATGAGGTCATGGTAAAACCTTTAGCAGATCAGGGGACTGTGAGGGCCATAGTAAAACCTTCAGCAGATCAGGGGACTGTGAGGGCCATGGTAAAACCTTTAGCAGATCAGGGGACTGTGAGGGACATGGTAAATACTTCAGCAGATCAGGGGACTGTGAGGGCCATGGTAAAACCTTTAGCAGATCAGGGGACTGTGAGGGCCATGGTAAAACCTTCAGCAGATCAGGGGACTGTGAGGACCATGGTAAAACCTTCAGCAGATCAGGGGACTATGAGGGACATGGTAAATACTTCAGCTTGCGCCTTTTGCGGTAGTCTTTATATAGCGAAATTGAGGCGCACAGATTTTTAGTGTTGCAATCAAACTTTTTTTATTTTTTGTTTCACAGTAGTTTCATCTAATTTGCCCAATATTTTTCTTCAATGTACAAACAGAATATCTGGACCGGATGTTTCAGTCATTTCAGACCTTCATCAGTGGTCACATTTTTATCTGTTCTAATGGAGGAAAAGGGCATTTGGGCTCGGATGTGTGGCCCATTTGAGGTAGTCTATGATGGATTTTGAGGTGTGTTTAGGATCCATTTGTAGAAACCATCATCTTTTCAGCTTTTTTACACGTGGTGTTATGTTTGCTTCCAGAATTTGCTGGAATTTCATTGAATCTATTCTTCCCTCTACCTGAGAAATGTTCCCCGTGCCATCAGCTGCAACACAACCCCAAATTATGATTGATTCCACCCCCCCCCCCCCTTGCCTAATGGTTGGAGAGATGTTCTTTTCCCTTCGTCCTATGACAGCATCAGGAGAGAGGATCCTCCGCCCAGGACCGGAAACCCACAGATATTTAAGAAGGAGGGGCCTCTGCATTACTCAGTGGTTTTCCTGTCCTGGTAGAAGATTCCTACTAGCATTTGCTGGGAAGTATTTTCTCTCCAAGTGAACTCGCCGGCTGGGCTGGGGAGCGTGCCGGGTGAGTTCCCCGCTAAGCGCTCCCTGAAGAGGAAGGTGTGGCATACCTCTGGAGGATTCCCTTTTTTTCTCCTGCCTAACGTGATCAGCGGGCGGTCGGGCAAGAGGATGAGAGGGGTATTGCGGCGATAGCGCCTCTCATCCGTAGTATCGCGAGTCAACGGAGCAAGAGCGAGATCTTGCAATGCTTTGTCTACTACTGCGCTGGAGGAGGATTGTAGTCCAATAGTAGTAACTACAGATGCCAGTCCTGATGGCTGGGGAGCTCACGTCCAGGACAGAGTTTTGCAGGGCCCTTGGGACGGTCCAATATGGGTAGCCTCTCCAAATGTAAAAGAGTTGATGTCGATTCTTCTAGCATTGCAGGAGATTTTGCCCTTACTTGAGAACCGTCATCTAAAAGTTTTGTCAGACAATGGTTCCGTCGTAGCTTATCTGAATCATCAGGGAGGGACAAGTTCCAAAGAATTACAGCAGATAGCTGCTCAAATTTTTTCCCTGCTAGAGTGAAGAGTCCTGTCGTTGTTGGCCCTTCAGATCAGAGTAGTGGACAATCAACAGGCGGATTTTCTAAGTCGCCACAAACTAGACCTGAGCGAGTAGTCTTTGAATCAGGGGGTTTTCTCCCAGCTAGTACAGCTTTGGGGGGATCCATCGATGGATCTCTTTGCTACAAGATCCAACAGAAAGTTGGAAACGTTTTTTTTTCCCTCTTTTCGAAAGACCTTTCTTCGGCGGCAGATGCCTTTCTACAGCCGTGGGACCAAGGTCTTCTCTATGCATTTCCCCCTCATTGGTTAATCTCCAGGGTTCTCAAGAAGATAAGGGAGGACAGGGCTTCGGTGATCATGTCAGCACCTCTTTGGCCCCGTCGTGCTTGGTTCACGTGACTGAGGCTTCTTTCAGTCAGGGAGCCTTGGGTGCTACCAGAGATCCTAGACTTATTAAGCCAGGGACCAGTCATCCACACTCCGGTAAAGGGCCTTCACTTGACGGCTTGGTTTTTGAAAGGTCACTGCTAATGCATAGGGGTTTGTCTGAATCAGTTATTTGTAGTCTCTCTATTCCCAGGATTTTGCAATTTCTTCAGAGGGGTCTAGAGAAAGGCCTTTCCCTTAGTACGTCAAAGGTCCAGATTTCAGCTTTAAGCGTTCTGTTTCATGTTAGGTTGGCTGTTCATCCCCTTATCATGAGATTTTGTAAAGCAAGGGACATGCCGACTAGGGTTTTACAGGTTCCTCCCTGGGACCAAAATCTAGTACTGCAGAGTATGATGAAAGGACCCTTTGAACCCATTTCTGAGATTTCTATCAGAATGTTGACCCTTAAATGTGCCTTTTTGGTAGCAATCACGTCAGCTAGGAGGATAGGGGAGATCCAGGCCTTGTCCATCAATCCCCCATATACTTCCATCCAGGAGGATAGAATTCTCCTTAGACCAGACCCAGCTTTCCTTCCCAACGTAGTATCGAACTTCCACAAGTCTCAAGAGGTGTTTCTTCCGTTCTTCGGTACCAACACCAGGTGTCAGAAAGAGTTGGAATTTAGTTACCTAGACTTTAGGAGATGTGGGATGTGTTCTAGCTTACCTGGATGCTACTAGGGATTGGAGGAAGTCAGGCACCTTGTTTGTTCAGTATTCAGGTCCTAATAAAGGGAAGGCTGCCAGCAAAAGTTCCATAGCCAGGTGGATGAAGCAGGCTATCTGTCTAGCTTATGTTTCCTTACAGAAACCAGTGCCTATGAGTTGGACGGCGCACTCCACAAGAGCGGTATCTACTTTGTGGGCAGAGAGAGCAGATGCGTCCATCCACGATATTTGCAAAGCAGCTCTACCTGGTCTTCTGCTCTAACCTTCTATAGGCACTGTAGACTGGACCTCTCTTCTGTCTCTGATCTGTCTCTTGGTTGCAAGGTCTTGCAGGCTGTTATCCCTCCCTAATCTCTTTATCTCGGAGATCTCTCCTGGTGCTGTCATAGGACGAAGGGAAAAAGGATAATTACTCTTACCGGTAATTTGATTTTCCAGAGTCCATGATAGTACCCTTATATTTCCCTCTCTTGTTTTTGGTGTTGGTGATGGATCTTGGTTATGGTACATAGGGTGCGCAGAGAAAAAAATATATACATTTTGATTAATTAAATTAAATGGATTTGGATGAATCAGAAGGATGATTCTCGGAGATGCTTAACCTCATTGGTCCACTGGATTCCCCCCCCCTTCCTTGAAAAAATTTGAAAAAAAAATGTATTATTACAGTGGTAAAACTGCTTTGACAGGTAAAATTGTTGCTCTGGAGAAGTTAGACTTTTTTTTAATTATTTTTTAAATTGAAAGAAAAAAGCTTCCAATGGAACCCCCGACCCATGGACACCCAGAGGTTCCCCTTGATTTACTTCAAAAATGATTTTCCATCCACTTGGACCATAATACACAGATTTTCTCTCGGTCTCCATACTCCTCATAACGTGATTTCTCTGATATTACGAATACATCATCTGTGGCACCCCAAGCCTCAGATCTCAGAGGTTCACAGTTTTTCCAATTTTTTGTAATTCTTCTTCTAGCCAATTGAAGAGATCTCAAAGTAACAAAAATATTCTCTTTTCGCCTCATTATACAACTACTACTCCCTATTATAGTGTTAACCGGATCAAACAGAACCGAAACACCAAAGCAAATGATCTCGGCTATGACTTTGACGTTTGGGGCACCGCCACAGCATGTGGATGAAATCGGCATTAACCAGTTACATCGAGGGCAAAAATGCCCACGATTAAAGTCAAATTTACTCAATAATTGCATTTCGTGTTGAGCGAATCGGATTCGTATTGCTGTATCCGAACCCGATTCTTTAGGAAACTTTCTTTTATAATATCTACTTTGTAGCATGCTAAAATGCATGGTCTCCGCTGAGGCTTTGGAAATCTTGCTGCAAGGAACGCGAGACTTGCTACGTTTCGCTTCTATGACTTTACACTTCGGTTCTGCGCAGAAATTACTGCTTCAAAATCGGAAGCTGAAGTTTGCTTCATTAATGAGATTTTTGAACAGTAATTTATATCCTTTATATGGGCAGAACTGAAGTGTAACGTCACATAAAGAAAGTCTCCCGTTACTTGCAGCAAGATTTCCAAGGCCTCAGCGGAGTCCATACATTTTAGCACGCTACGGCGGAGCGAACAGTTCGGAGAGAGCAATTCAAACCTGATTCGCTGAGACCTAACCTAGTGGAGTTAATCCAAGCTATCCATAGCTGTGCCGCCTATTACCGTCATCCCTCCTTTAAGGTCTGCAGCGAGATCCTAGAGCCCCCCCGTAATAAATCTCACAGAAGTATCTCTACTGGATGAAACGTCCACTTTGGTGTCCATATTGTGCTATTCTGCAGAAAATATAATGCCTGAGGGAGGATCTTCATTTTTATCAAGGAAATTCCAGCCGCCAACAATAAATACATTTTTCACCATATTTTAATTCTCTGCCTAAACTTCTGAATCCGGGGCTTAATATTGAGCTTCAGATAATCATCAGGAAGTCCAGCGAAATACACAGGGGGGTACATAGAGAAGTCAGGGCCCCATAGCACGGATCACACCAGGACAGAAGGGTTTCCGTCTAAACCCTTTTCAATGACCCGTGGGCCATTTTCCACTGCCTCATTTGCTAAAAGTTGTTCCTTTAGATCAGGGATGCTCAACCTGCTGCAAAACTACAACTCCCAGCATGCCTTCACACCCTACAGCAGGACATGGTGGGAGTTGTCGTTTTACAACAGCTGGAGGGCCTCAGGTTGAGCATCCCTTCTTTAGAGGGTAGAGTCCTGACCAAGTTTTCACCTCCAGTAGAAGAGGAGATGATCCCAACTAAGACTGGGCCCCTCTTGCTCTGGGCCCCATAGCAGTCGCATGGTCTGCTGCTATGGTAGTTACGCCCCTGGAAATACATATCCCCGAATATTTAAAAGGAAGACCAGTGAGCTGGGTTATAGATGACTATTCAGACCCAACTTTTGCCAATTTAGTTTTATACCTGAAAATTTGCCAAAGTGACTGACAATGTCAATAACTTGAGGGACGGTGCTCGTAGGTTCAATGTAGGAACAATGTATTTTCTACATCTTAAGCACTGAGCGAGAGGTTCGACTGCAAGTCCAAACAGAAGGGGCGATAATGGCGATAACCCCTGCCGTGCGCCACTGTGCAGTCTAAACACTGGAGGCCAATTCTAGCTGTAGCTCCTTTATAAAGCAAAATAAATCCATAGCCCAATTGGAAGCTATTCAAGACCTCCAAAGTTGTTCCCACTCCACACGGTCCCCTGTCTCCCTTAAAAAGACAAGAGAGAGTGGAAGGAAGGAGAAGAAAAGAAGAAGAAGAGTGTCAAATAATCCACAAGTCCATTAACTGTTCTCTCGCCTCTCCGTGGCCAGGACCATCGAGAGCACGGTTTTGGCGTCATGTATTGTTCTTGCTGGAAAATGAACAGAAAATGATTCCTCTCTCCGGCAGAATCTTCTTCCCCTGAAAAAAGGAGGCTCTTTAAATTGTGTTTCTGGAGCATAATCAGGAAAGATTTTTAAGCCCTTCACACAGAGCCTCCCCGACATCCTAGCCATAAGTAATATAGTATCCCGGTCAGTTGAAGTGAGAAATTTGACCAGGATATGACGTGGTCTATCACCAACAGGTCTCCCCTGAGAGCACATACAAAGAAAGAAAAAACACAAAAAAGCCTGTGAGCCACTTCCACAAGAAATCAGCAAGTGAAGCAATCCAGGAAGGCAACCAGTCTCCACAACGACGTGATCTGATTTCAAGATCTTACATTTTCTGCTTTAGAGCATCCTTCAATGACCCAATCTGAACATCATTGAAAATCCATGGATAGACTTTAGAAGAGCAGAGCATGCAGAACGTCCCAGGAACCTCACAGAACTGGAAGACATCTGCAAAGAGGAATAGAGGAACATCCCTCAAAAGAGCAGAGCATGCAAGACGGACCAGGAATCTCACAGAACTGGAAGACATCTACAAGGAGGAATAGAGGAACATCCCTCATAAGAGCAGAACATGCAAGACGGCCCAGGAACCTCACAGAACCGGAAGACGTCTGGAAGGAGGAATGAACGAACATCCCTCAAAAGAGCAGAGCCTTCAAAACAGCTCAGGAACCTCACAGAACTGGAAGACATCTACAAGGAGGAATAGAGGAACATCCCTCAAAAGAGCAGAGCCTTCAAGACGGCTCAGGAACCTCACAGAACTGGAAGACGTCTGCAAGGAGGAATGGAGGAACATCCCTCAAAAGAGCAGAGCGTGCAAGACGGCCCAGGAACCTCACAGAACTACAAGACATCTGCAAGGAGGAATGGAGGAACATCCCTCAAAAGAGCAGAGCATGCAAGACGGCACAGGAATCTCACAGAACTAGAAGGCATCCACAAGGAGGAATGGAGGAACATCCCTCAAAAGAGCAGAGCCTGCAAGACGGCCCAGGAACCTCACAGAACTGGAAGACATCTGCAAGGAGGAACATCCCTCAAACAAGCATTTACCAGCTGTGATATCTGCCAAAGCGGCGCTACTAGGTTCTAACCATGCAGGGGGGGCCAAAGCTTTCCTTCCGGCCCTATTCCATTGATATTTTGAAAATGTAAAAGATGAAACTACAAAGGGAGTGTGTCATCTGAAACATCAAGCCTTTTGGAGATCATTTCATTTTCAATTTGCTTCACTGTTCACAGTAAATGAGAATTGTGACCAGGGGTGCCCAAACTTTTGTATCCCACTGTATGTAGCAGTGATATAGGTACCAGTGATGTGATAGATGTGATATATGTAGCAGTGATATATGTAGGGATATTTGGTTTGTGGGTGAAATTTCAGGATGAACCTAAAATGCCCTCTAACCTTTACAGGAGAACTTAATGTCACCTTTTCCAAACTTTTGAATGCACCACCATGTCCAACGTTTCAGTACTTTTTGCACAACTTGCTGTTCTCTAACAAGAAGCTTAACGGCAAAATGTGTTTGATCCATGAAATACATTTCCCGGTTCAATTAGAATTGGTATTAAACAGTCCTCCTCATCATGCTGTTCACATTTTGACATCATGAGACCAAGATGACACCTAACAATTGATTAACAGTAGCTCACCATTGCGAGGCTTCAAGCAGGATGTTCTCAGACGGAAGTGGCCCCTGAGCTTAGAGTGTCCTCAGCAGGTTGTATCAGAGATACAGAGACTGTAAGAGTCACAGAAAGGCAGAGAAGTGGACGTCCTTTGGCCACATCCCACACTGATGACCAATTCATTGTGAATAATGCTCTGCGGAACCAGATGATGAATGCCACACAACTCCAGGAACATGTAAGGGAGGTGAGAGGCACCAAGTGTCACCTCAGACCATTCACATCACAGTGGTCTGTGTGCTAGACGACCTGCAAGGGGACCTGACCACACCACCAGGCACAGGCCTCATCGTCTTGTCTGGGCCAGGGAGCATCTTCGCTGGACGAGAGACCAGTGGCCTCTGTGCTGTTCACTGATGAAAGTCAAGTCACGCTGAGCGGAAATGATGGCCGCCAACGATGTTGGCGACGTCAAGGTATGGCGACGTATCAGCCACTGTTGTCACCAGACCTTTGGTGGTGGCGGTGTCACAGGGTGGGCAGGTGTGTCTAGTCAGTACAGAACTGCCGTATACTGTGTGAATGGTCCAGTGACAGACCAGACTACCTGAAGAACATCATTAATCCAGTCATTGTGTTTTTGCAGGAACAACACCGGCCTAATGTCCTCTTCATGGAGGACAATGTGCCACCTCATTGAGGTCCCATCATTGGGGAACTGCTGCTGGAGACTGGGGGACCTCACATGGAGTGGTTGCACTTTCTCCAGACCTGAATCCCATTGAAAACCTATGGGATCAGCTGAGTCGCCATGTAGAGGCTCGTAACTCTGTACCCCAGAACCTCAATGACCTGAGGGCCGCCCTTCAAGAAGAGTGGGATGCCATGCCTCAGAGGACAATAAGGCGACTTGTGAACAGCAGGAGACGTCGTAGTCAGGCTGGAATTGAGGCTCAAGGCCAAAAGACAAGTTCCTGAGACGCTGACATTTTGTGGCGGTGTACCCAGCACTGGTGGTGCCTTCTGTGTCAGTAAATTGTCTGAGATGAGGAAATCACCATTAATGCTTCTACCTAATGCCCGACTTTCATGATATAATATCACTGGAGCCGGAACTTATGTTTTCCATAAATTTCATCAGAAAGCCAAATATCCCAAACTTTTTTGAGTAGTGTATATAGTAGTAATATATGTAGTATTAATATATATAGCAGTAATATACCTAGTATTAATACATAGTAGTGATATAACTAGTAGTAGTAACACAGGTAGCAGTAATAAACCTAGTAGTATTATAGGTATCAGTAATATACATAGCAGTATTATAGGTAGCAGTAAAAATCCTAGTAATATTATAGGTATCAGTAATATACATAGTAGTATTACAGGTAGCCG
Organism: Bufo bufo; assembly: GCF_905171765.1. Classification (NCBI taxonomy): domain Eukaryota; kingdom Metazoa; phylum Chordata; class Amphibia; order Anura; family Bufonidae; genus Bufo; species Bufo bufo. The sequence continues at coordinate 1,810,291 of NC_053395.1, read as the reverse complement.
TAATATACCTAGAATTATTATAGGTAGCAGTAATATACCTAGTAATATTATTATAGGTAGCAGTAATATACCTAGTAGTATTATAAATAGCAGTAATATACCTAGTAGTATAATAGGTAGCAGTAATATACCCAGTAGTGTTATAGGTAGCAGTAATATACCCAGTAGTGTTATAGGTAGCAGTAATATACCCAGTAGTATTATAGGTAGCATTATTATACCCAGTAGTATTATAGGTAGCATTAATATACCCAGTAGTATTATAGGTAGCAGTAATATACCCAGTAGTATTATAGGTAGCAGTAATATACCCAGTAGTATTATAGGTAGCAGTAATATACCCAGTAGTATTAGAGGTAGCAGTAATATACCTAGTAGTATAATAGGTAGCAGTAATATACCCAGTAGTATTAGAGGTAGCAGTAATATACCCAGTAGTATTATAGGTAGCATTATTATACCCAGTAGTATTATAGGTAGCAGTAATATACCCAGTAGTATTATAGGTAGCAGTAATATACCCAGTAGTATTATAGGTAGCAGTAATATACCCAGTAGTATTATAGGTAGCAGTAATATACCCAGTAGTATTATAGGTAGCAGTAATATACCCAGTAGTATTAGAGGTAGCAGTAATATACCTAGTAGTATAATAGGTAGCAGTAATATACCCAGTAGTATTAAAGTTAGCAGTAATAAACCTAGAAATATTATTATAGGTAGCAGTAATATACCCAGTAGTATTATAAGTAGCAGTAAGGCTACTTTCACACCTGCGTTCGGTGTGGATCCGTCTTGTATCTGCACAGACGGATCCGCACTGATAATGCAAACGCTTGTATCCATTCAGAACGGATCCGTTTGCATTATTATTTCAAAATAAAGTCTAAGTCAAAACGGATCCGTCCTAACTTAAATTGAAAGTCAATGGGGGACGGATCCGTTTTCAGTTGCACAAGATTGTCAGTGAAAACGGATCCGTTCCCATTGATTTGCATTGTAAGTCAGGACGGATCCGTTTGACTCCGCATCGTCAGGCGGACACCAAAACGCTGTAAGCAGTGTCCACCTCCAGAGCGTAATGGAGGCGCAACGGAGCCAGACTGAAGCATTCTGAACGGATCCTTATCCATTCAGAATGCACTGGGGCAGAACTGATCCGTTTTGGGATGCTTGTAAGAGCCCTGAACGGATCTCACAAACGGTAACAGTAATATACCTAGTAGTATTATAGGTAGCATTATTATACCCAGTAGTATTATAGGTAGCATTATTATACCCAGTAGTATTATAGGTAGCAGTAATATACCCAGTAGTATTATAGGTAGCAGTAATATACCCAGTAGTATTATAGGTAGCAGTAATATACCCAGTAGTATTATAGGTAGCAGTAATATACCCAGTAGTATTATAGGTAGCAGTAACATACCTAGTAGTATTATAGGTAGTATTAATATACCCAGTAGTATTATAGGTAGCATTATTATACCCAGTAGTATTATAGGTAGCAGTAATATACCCAGTAGTATTATAGGTAGCATTAATATACCCAGTAGTATTATAGGTAGCAGTAATATACCCAGTAGTATTAGAGGTAGCAGTAATATACCTAGTAGTATTATAGGTAGTAGTAATATACCCAGTAGTATTATAGGTAGCATTATTATACCCAGTAGTATTATAGGTAGCAGTAATATACCCAGTAGTATTATAGGTAGCATTAATATACCCAGTAGTATTAGAGGTAGCAGTAATATACCCAGTAGTATTAGAGGTAGCAGTAATATACCCAGTAGTATTATAGGTAGCATTAATATACCCAGTAGTATTATAGGTAGCATTATTATACCCAGTAGTATTATAGGTAGCATTAATATACCCAGTAGTATTATAGGTAGCAGTAATATACCCAGTAGTATTATAGGTAGCAGTAATATACCCAGTAGTATTATAGGTAGCAGTAATATACCCAGTAGTATTAGAGGTAGCAGTAATATACCTAGTAGTATAATAGGTAGCAGTAATATACCCAGTAGTATTAAAGTTAGCAGTAATAAACCTAGAAATATTATTATAGGTAGCAGTAATATACCCAGTAGTATTATAAGTAGCAGTAAGGCTACTTTCACACCTGCGTTCGGTGTGGATCCGTCTTGTATCTGCACAGACGGATCCGCACTGATAATGCAAACGCTTGTATCCATTCAGAGCGGATCCGTTTGCATTATTATTTCAAAATAAAGTCTAAGTCAAAACGGATCCGTCCTAACTTAAATTGAAAGTCAATGGGGGACGGATCCGTTTTCAGTTGCACAAGATTGTCAGTGAAAACGGATCCGTTCCCATTGATTTGCATTGTAAGTCAGGACGGATCCGTTTGACTCCGCATCGTCAGGCGGACACCAAAACGCTGTAAGCAGTGTCCACCTCCAGAGCGTAATGGAGGCGCAACGGAGCCAGACTGAAGCATTCTGAACGGATCCTTATCCATTCAGAATGCATTGGGGCAGAACTGATCCGTTTTGGGACGCTTGTAAGAGCCCTGAACGGATCTCACAAACGGTAACAGTAATATACCTAGTAGTATTATAGGTAGCATTATTATACCCAGTAGTATTATAGGTAGCATTATTATACCCAGTAGTATTATAGGTAGCATTATTATACCCAGTAGTATTATAAGTAGCAGTAATATACCCAGTAGTATTATAGGTAGCAGTAATATACCCAGTAGTATTATAGGTAGCAGTAATATACCCAGTAGTATTATAGGTAGCAGTAATATACCCAGTAGTATTATAGGTAGCAGTAATATACCCAGTAGTATTATAGGTAGCAGTAACATACCTAGTAGTATTATAGGTAGTATTAATATACCCAGTAGTATTATAGGTAGCATTATTATACCCAGTAGTATTATAGGTAGCAGTAATATACCCAGTAGTATTATAGGTAGCAGTAATATACCCAGTAGTATTATAGGTAGCATTATTATACCCAGTAGTATTATAGGTAGCAGTAATATACCCAGTAGTATTAAAGGTAGCAGTAATATACCCAGTAGTATTATAGGTAGCAGTAATATACCCAGTAGTATTAAAGGTAGCAGTAATATACCCAGTAGTATTAAAGGTAGCAGTAATATACCCAGTAGTATTATAGGTGGCAGTAATATACCCAGTAGTATTAAAGGTAGCAGTAATATACCCAGTAGTATTAAAGGTAGCAGTAATATACCCAGTAGTATTAAAGGTAGCAGTAATATACCCAGTAGTATTATAGGTAGCAGTAACATACCTAGTAGTATTATAGGTAGCATTATTATATCCAGTAGTATTATAGGTAGCAGTAATATACCCAGTAGTATTATAAGTAGCAGTAAGGCTACTTTCACACCTGCGTTCGGTGTGGATCCGTCTTGTATCTGCACAGACGGATCCGCACTGATAATGCAAACGCTTGTGTCCATTCAGAGCGGATCCGTTTGCATTATTCTTTCAAAATAAAGTCTAAGTCAAAACGGATCCGTCCTAACTTAAATTGAAAGTCAATGGGGGACGGATCCGTTTTCAGTTGCACAAGATTGTCAGTGAAAACGGATCCGTTCCCATTGATTTGCATTGTAAGTCAGGACGGATCCGTTTGACTCCGCATCGTCAGGCGGACACCAAAACGCTGTAAGCAGTGTCCGCCTCCAGAGCGTAATGAAGGCGCAACGGAGCCAGACTGAAGCATTCTGAACGGATCCTTATCCATTCAGAATGCATTGGGGCGGAACTGATCCGTTTTGGGACGCTTGTAAGAGCCCTGAACGGATCTCACAAACGGTAACAGTAATATACCTAGTAGTATTATAGGTAGCATTATTATACCCAGTAGTATTATAGGTAGCATTATTATACCCAGTAGTATTATAGGTAGCATTATTATACCCAGTAGTATTATAGGTAGCATTATTATACCCAGTAGTATTATAAGTAGCAGTAATATACCCAGTAGTATTATAGGTAGCAGTAATATACCCAGTAGTATTATAGGTAGCAGTAATATACCCAGTAGTATTATAGGTAGCAGTAATATACCCAGTAGTATTATAGGTAGCAGTAATATACCCAGTAGTATTATAGGTAGCAGTAATATACCCAGTAGTATTATAGGTAGCAGTAACATACCTAGTAGTATTATAGGTAGCAGTAACATACCTAGTAGTATTATAGGTAGTATTAATATACCCAGTAGTATTATAGGTAGCATTATTATACCCAGTAGTATTATAGGTAGCAGTAATATACCCAGTAGTATTATAGGTAGCAGTAATATACCCAGTAGTATTATAGGTAGCATTATTATACCCAGTAGTATTATAGGTAGCAGTAATATACCCAGTAGTATTAAAGGTAGCAGTAATATACCCAGTAGTATTATAGGTAGCAGTAATATACCCAGTAGTATTAAAGGTAGCAGTAATATACCCAGTAGTATTAAAGGTAGCAGTAATATACCCAGTAGTATTATAGGTAGCAGTAATATACCCAGTAGTATTAAAGGTAGCAGTAATATACCCAGTAGTATTAAAGGTAGCAGTAATATACCCAGTAGTATTAAAGGTAGCAGTAATATACCCAGTAGTATTATAGGTAGCAGTAACATACCTAGTAGTATTATAGGTAGCATTATTATATCCAGTAGTATTATAGGTAGCAGTAATATACCCAGTAGTATTATAAGTAGCAGTAAGGCTACTTTCACACCTGCGTTCGGTGTGGATCCGTCTTGTATCTGCACAGACGGATCCGCACTGATAATGCAAACGCTTGTATCCATTCAGAGCGGATCCGTTTGCATTATTCTTTCAAAATAAAGTCTAAGTCAAAACGGATCCGTCCTAACTTAAATTGAAAGTCAATGGGGGACGGATCCGTTTTCAGTTGCACAAGATTGTCAGTGAAAACGGATCCGTTCCCATTGATTTGCATTGTAAGTCAGGACGGATCCGTTTGACTCCGCATCGTCAGGCGGACACCAAAACGCTGTAAGCAGTGTCCACCTCCAGAGCGTAATGGAGGCGCAACGGAGCCAGACTGAAGCATTCTGAACGGATCCCTATCCATTCAGAATGCACTGGGGCAGAACTGATCCGTTTTGGGACGCTTGTAAGAGCCCTGAACGGATCTCACAAACGGTAACAGTAATATACCTAGTAGTATTATAGGTAGCATTATTATACCCAGTAGTATTATAGGTAGCATTATTATACCCAGTAGTATTATAGGTAGCATTATTATACCCAGTAGTATTATAGGTAGCATTATTATACCCAGTAGTATTATAAGTAGCAGTAATATACCCAGTAGTATTATAGGTAGCAGTAATATACCCAGTAGTATTATAGGTAGCAGTAATATACCCAGTAGTATTATAGGTAGCAGTAATATACCCAGTAGTATTATAGGTAGCAGTAATATACCCAGTAGTATTATAGGTAGCAGTAATATACCCAGTAGTATTATAGGTAGCAGTAACATACCTAGTAGTATTATAGGTAGCAGTAACATACCTAGTAGTATTATAGGTAGTATTAATATACCCAGTAGTATTATAGGTAGCATTATTATACCCAGTAGTATTATAGGTAGCAGTAATATACCCAGTAGTATTATAGGTAGCAGTAATATACCCAGTAGTATTATAGGTAGCATTATTATACCCAGTAGTATTATAGGTAGCAGTAATATACCCAGTAGTATTAAAGGTAGCAGTAATATACCCAGTAGTATTATAGGTAGCAGTAATATACCCAGTAGTATTAAAGGTAGCAGTAATATACCCAGTAGTATTAAAGGTAGCAGTAATATACCCAGTAGTATTATAGGTAGCAGTAATATACCCAGTAGTATTATAGGTAGCAGTAATATACCCAGTAGTATTAAAGGTAGCAGTAATATACCCAGTAGTATTAAAGGTAGCAGTAATATACCCAGTAGTATTATAGGTAGCAGTAACATACCTAGTAGTATTATAGGTAGCATTATTATACCCAGTAGTATTATAGGTAGCAGTAATATACCCAGTAGTATTATAAGTAGCAGTAAGGCTACTTTCACACCTGCGTTCGGTGTGGATCCGTCTTGTATCTGCACAGACGGATCCGCACTGATAATGCAAACGCTTGTATCCATTCAGAGCGGATCCGTTTGCATTATTCTTTCAAAATAAAGTCTAAGTCAAAACGGATCCGTCCTAACTTAAATTGAAAGTCAATGGGGGACGGATCCGTTTTCAGTTGCACAAGATTGTCAGTGAAAACGGATCCGTTCCCATTGATTTGCATTGTAAGTCAGGACGGATCCGTTTGACTCCGCATCGTCAGGCGGACACCAAAACGCTGTAAGCAGTGTCCACCTCCAGAGCGTAATGGAGGCGCAACGGAGCCAGACTGAAGCATTCTGAACGGATCCCTATCCATTCAGAATGCACTGGGGCAGAACTGATCCGTTTTGGGACGCTTGTAAGAGCCCTGAACGGATCTCACAAACGGTAACAGTAATATACCTAGTAGTATTATAGGTAGCATTATTATACCCAGTAGTATTATAGGTAGCATTATTATACCCAGTAGTATTATAGGTAGCATTATTATACCCAGTAGTATTATAGGTAGCATTATTATACCCAGTAGTATTATAAGTAGCAGTAATATACCCAGTAGTATTATAGGTAGCAGTAATATACCCAGTAGTATTATAGGTAGCAGTAATATACCCAGTAGTATTATAGGTAGCAGTAATATACCCAGTAGTATTATAGGTAGCAGTAATATACCCAGTAGTATTATAGGTAGCAGTAATATACCCAGTAGTATTATAGGTAGCAGTAACATACCTAGTAGTATTATAGGTAGCAGTAACATACCTAGTAGTATTATAGGTAGTATTAATATACCCAGTAGTATTATAGGTAGCATTATTATACCCAGTAGTATTATAGGTAGCAGTAATATACCCAGTAGTATTATAGGTAGCAGTAATATACCCAGTAGTATTATAGGTAGCATTATTATACCCAGTAGTATTATAGGTAGCAGTAATATACCCAGTAGTATTAAAGGTAGCAGTAATATACCCAGTAGTATTATAGGTAGCAGTAATATACCCAGTAGTATTAAAGGTAGCAGTAATATACCCAGTAGTATTAAAGGTAGCAGTAATATACCCAGTAGTATTATAGGTGGCAGTAATATACCCAGTAGTATTAAAGGTAGCAGTAATATACCCAGTAGTATTAAAGGTAGCAGTAATATACCCAGTAGTATTAAAGGTAGCAGTAATATACCCAGTAGTATTATAGGTAGCAGTAACATACCTAGTAGTATTATAGGTAGCATTATTATATCCAGTAGTATTATAGGTAGCAGTAATATACCCTGTAGTATTAGAGGTAGCAGTAATATACCCAGTAGTATTATAGCTAACAGTAATATACCCAGTAGTATTATAGGTAGCAGTAATATACCCAGTAGTATTATAGGTAGCATTAATATACCCAGTAGTATTATAGGTAGCATTATTATACCCAGTAGTATTATAGGTAGCATTAATATACCCAGTAGTATTATAGGTAGCAGCAATATACCCAGTAGTATTATAGGTAGCAGTAACATACATAGTAGTATTATAGGTAGCATTAATATACCCAGTAGTATTATAGGTAGCATTATTATACCCAGTAGTATTATAGGTAGCATTAATATACCCAGTAGTATTATAGGTAGCAGTAATATACCCAGTAGTACTATAGGTAGCAGCAATATACCCAGTAGTATTATAGGTAGCAGTAACATACCTAGTAGTATTATAGGTAGCAGTAATATACCCAGTAGTATTATAGGTAGTATTAATATACCTAGTAGTATTATAGGTAGCATTAATACACCCAGTAGTATTATAGGTAGCATTATTATACCCAGTAGTATTATAGGTAGCAGTAATATACCCAGTAGTATTATAGGTAGTATTAATATACCCAGTAGTATTATAGGTAGCAGTAAAATACCCAGTAGTATTAGAGGTAGCAGTAATATACCTAGTAGTATAATAGGTAGCAGTAATATACCCAGTAGTATTAGAGGTAGCAGTAATATACCCAGTAGTATTATAGGTAGCATTAATATACCCAGTAGTATTATAGGTAGCATTATTATACCCAGTAGTATTATAGGTAGCATTAATATACCCAGTAGTATTATAGGTAGCAGTAATATACCCAGTAGTATTATAGGTAGCAGTAATATACCCAGTAGTATTATAGGTAGCAGTAATATACCCAGTAGTATTAGAGGTAGCAGTAATATACCTAGTAGTATAATAGGTAGCAGTAATATACCCAGTAGTATTAAAGTTAGCAGTAATAAACCTAGAAATATTATTATAGGTAGCAGTAATATACCCAGTAGTATTATAAGTAGCAGTAAGGCTACTTTCACACCTGCGTTCGGTGTGGATCCGTCTTGTATCTGCACAGACGGATCCGCACTGATAATGCAAACGCTTGTATCCATTCAGAGCGGATCCGTTTGCATTATTCTTTCAAAATAAAGTCTAAGTCAAAACGGATCCGTCCTAACTTAAATTGAAAGTCAATGGGGGACGGATCCGTTTTCAGTTGCACAAGATTGTCAGTGAAAACGGATCCGTTCCCATTGATTTGCATTGTAAGTCAGGACGGATCCGTTTGACTCCGCATCGTCAGGCGGACACCAAAACGCTGTAAGCAGTGTCCACCTCCAGAGCGTAATGGAGGCGCAACGGAGCCAGACTGAAGCATTCTGAACGGATCCTTATCCATTCAGAATGCATTGGGGCAGAACTGATCCGTTTTGGGACGCTTGTAAGAGCCCTGAACGGATCTCACAAACGGTAACAGTAATATACCTAGTAGTATTATAGGTAGCATTATTATACCCAGTAGTATTATAGGTAGCAGTAATATACCCAGTAGTATTATAGGTAGCATTATTATACCCAGTAGTATTATAAGTAGCAGTAATATACCCAGTAGTATTAAATGTAGCAGTAATATACCCAGTAGTATTATAGGTAGCAGTAATATACCCAGTAGTATTATAGGTAGCATTATTATACACAGTAGTATTATAGGTAGCATTATTATACCCAGTAGTATTATAAGTAGCAGTAATATACCCAGTAGTATTATAGGTAGCAGTAATATACCCATTAGTATTATAGGTAGCAGTAATATACCCAGTAGTATTATAGGTAGCAGTAATATACCCAGTAGTATTATAGGTAGCAGTAATATACCCAGTAGTATTATAGGTAGCAGTAACATACCTAGTAGTATTATAGGTAGTATTAATATACCCAGTAGTATTATAGGTAGCATTATTATACCCAGTAGTATTATAGGTAGCAGTAATATACCCAGTAGTATTATAGGTAGCAGTAATATACCCAGTAGTATTATAGGTAGCATTATTATACCCAGTAGTATTATAGGTAGCAGTAATATACCCAGTAGTATTAAAGGTAGCAGTAATATACCCAGTAGTATTATAGGTAGCAGTAATATACCCAGTAGTATTAAAGGTAGCAGTAATATACCCAGTAGTATTAAAGGTAGCAGTAATATACCCAGTAGTATTATAGGTGGCAGTAATATACCCAGTAGTATTAAAGGTAGCAGTAATATACCCAGTAGTATTAAAGGTAGCAGTAATATACCCAGTAGTATTAAAGGTAGCAGTAATATACCCAGTAGTATTATAGGTAGCAGTAACATACCTAGTAGTATTATAGGTAGCATTATTATACCCAGTAGTATTATAGGTAGCATTAATATACCCAGTAGTATTATAGGTAGCATTATTATACCCAGTAGTATTATAGGTAGCATTAATATACCCAGTAGTATTATAGGTAGCATCAATATACCCAGTAGTATTATAGGTAGCAGTAACATACATAGTAGTATTATAGGTAGCATTAATATACCCAGTAGTATTATAGGTAGCATTATTATACCCAGTAGTATTATAGGTAGCATTAATATACCCAGTAGTATTATAGGTAGCAGTAATATACCCAGTAGTACTATAGGTAGCAGCAATATACCCAGTAGTATCATAGGTAGCAGTAACATACCTAGTAGTATTATAGGTAGCAGTAATATACCCAGTAGTATTATAGGTAGTATTAATATACCTAGTAGTATTATAGGTAGCATTAATACACCCAGTAGTATTATAGGTAGCATTATTATACCCAGTAGTATTATAGGTAGCAGTAATATACCCAGTAGTATTATAGGTAGTATTAATATACCCAGTAGTATTATAGGTAGCAGTAAAATACCCAGTAGTATTAGAGGTAGCAGTAATATACCTAGTAGTATAATAGGTAGCAGTAATATACCCAGTAGTATTAGAGGTAGCAGTAATATACCCAGTAGTATTATAGGTAGCATTAATATACCCAGTAGTATTATAGGTAGCATTATTATACCCAGTAGTATTATAGGTAGCAGTAATATACCCAGTAGTATTATAGGTAGTATTAATATACCTAGTAGTATTATAGGTAGCATTAATACACCCAGTAGTATTATAGGTAGCATTATTATACCCAGTAGTATTATAGGTAGCAGTAATATACCCAGTAGTATTATAGGTAGTATTAATATACCCAGTAGTATTATAGGTAGCAGTAAAATACCCAGTAGTATTAGAGGTAGCAGTAATATACCTAGTAGTATAATAGGTAGCAGTAATATACCCAGTAGTATTAGAGGTAGCAGTAATATACCCATTAGTATTATAGGTAGCATTAATATACCCAGTAGTATTATAGGTAGCATTATTATACCCAGTAGTATTATAGGTAGCATTAATATACCCAGTAGTATTATAGGTAGCAGTAATATACCCAGTAGTATTATAGGTAGCAGTAATATACCCAGTAGTATTATAGGTAGCAGTAATATACCCAGTAGTATTATAGGTAGCAGTAATATACCCAGTAGTATTATAGGTAGCAGTAATATACCCAGTAGTATTAGAGGTAGCAGTAATATACCTAGTAGTATAATAGGTAGCAGTAATATACCCAGTAGTATTAAAGTTAGCAGTAATAAACCTAGAAATATTATTATAGGTAGCAGTAATATACCCAGTAGTATTATAAGTAGCAGTAAGGCTACTTTCACACCTGCGTTCGGTGTGGATCCGTCTTGTATCTGCACAGACGGATCCGCACTGATAATGCAAACGCTTGTATCCATTCAGAGCGGATCCGTTTGCATTATTATTTCAAAATAAAGTCTAAGTCAAAACGGATCCGTCCTAACTTAAATTGAAAGTCAATGGGGGACGGATCCGTTTTCAGTTGCACAAGATTGTCAGTGAAAACGGATCCGTTCCCATTGATTTGCATTGTAAGTCAGGACGGATCCGTTTGACTCCGCATCGTCAGGCGGACACCAAAACGCTGTAAGCAGTGTCCACCTCCAGAGCGTAATGGAGGCGCAACGGAGCCAGACTGAAGCATTCTGAACGGATCCTTATCCATTCAGAATGCATTGGGGCAGAACTGATCCGTTTTGGGACGCTTGTAAGAGCCCTGAACGGATCTCACAAACGGTAACAGTAATATACCTAGTAGTATTATAGGTAGCATTATTATACCCAGTAGTATTATAGGTAGCAGTAATATACCCAGTAGTATTATAGGTAGCATTATTATACCCAGTAGTATTATAAGTAGCAGTAATATACCCAGTAGTATTAAATGTAGCAGTAATATACCCAGTAGTATTATAGGTAGCAGTAATATACCCAGTAGTATTATAGGTAGCATTAATATACCTAGTAGTATTATAGGTAGCAGTAATACACCTAGTAGTATTATAGGTAGCAGTAATACACCTAGTAGTATTATAGGTAGCAGTAACGTACCCAGTAGTATTATAGCAGTAATATACCCAGTAGTATTATAGGTAGCAGTAATATACCCAGTAGTATTATAGGTAGCAGTAATATACCTAGTAGTATTATAGGTAGCAGTAATACACCTAGTAGTATTATAGGTAGCATTAACGTACCCAATAGTATTATAGCAGTAATATACCCAGTAGTATTATAGGTAGCAGTAATATACCCAGTAGTATTATAGGTAGCAGTAATACACCTAGTAGTATTATAGCACTAATATACCCAGTAGTATTATAGGTAGCAGTAATATACCCAGTAGTAATATATATAGCAGTAATAAACCTAGTAGTATTATAGCAGTAATGTAAAGGGGACGTTTCAGCGCACGGGGAGATTTGTGTCCGGTAATGAGGCCGTCTCTATAAATACCAGCCACAGTTCCAATAAAGGGTTTGTCCTGGAAGAGATAACGATGACGTGGCCTCAGCACAGGTCATCTGTGTCTCATCAGCTGGGTCAATGTCCCGACACCCCCCTGAGGGAGCCACCGCGGTCACCGGAGCTCTGGTGAGAGATACTCCCGGCAAGCACAGCGCCGTACATAGCATAGTGGCTGTGCTTGGTATTGCACTCTGCCCTACTGACTTGAATAAGGCTGAGCTGCTCCTCAGCCATGTGACCGATGTACGGTGACGTCACTGGCCTCGGAAGAGGCTGTGGTGCTCAAGGCCTTTTCTAACATGCGTGGTGGGGTCCTGGGTGTCGGACCCCCACAGATCTAATACTGATGGCCTGAGGATAGGTCATCAATATATATTCCTGGATAACCCCTTTAAATGTGGCTTCTGTCTAGCTGAGTTCTAGGTTTTGTCTTCCTTATTTTTTTCTGGGAGTTCTAGATCCTCTCTTCTTGTGTCCACAGATCCTGCCATGGGTCCGGTGTCACCATCACACTATAAGACTCATCAGTCCCCAACAGCCTCTCCCACACGGGACATGTTCTACACCCCCATAAGCAGCCCTGACACACGGCCCACTCCCATGGACACAGGCCCTCCCCCTGAGGAATCAAACCCCCTGCAAGATGAGACTAGAAGTGTGGATAGCTGGGGGGCCCTCTTTGGCAGAGCAATGAAGAGGATCCAAAGAGCAGCATGTGCTTTGGACGAGATGCACGGTCAACTGCAGGGCCTTCTGACTCCTGGAAGCAGCACCGAGGGGCCCCGAATTCTGGATTCAGCTCTTGGTTGGGAGGCTCGACTGACAGAAGTGAGAAAAGACCTGAAGGGAGGCCTGCGAGAACTGGGCGACCTAAGGAGACAGTACGAGGCACTGAGTGCAGGTACCACGTGTAGGATCTACCCCTCGCGGGCACCACACCTTAAATCCATTAAATATTAGATACCAGAATCAGCTGGAGGGGTGTAAAGTGGGCGTCCAGCGCCCCCCACATAGCCAATAATAACAGTCATCTGGATAATCTCTTCTCTGTCTCTTTCTTACAGGTTCAGGAAAGGAGAACACGAAGCCCACCGACATTCAGGTGAGAGAGCCAACCTGTGGTGAGACCATGTATAGGTAGACAATATGTGAGACATGAACCTGTGCAGCCCCTTCAAGGAGGTGACTGAAAAGAGACCCTCCTGAGGCAGAATAATTGTACTATAATTGTACTTGTCTGATGTCTCACAGGCATACATCAGAGCACTGGAATCTGAGGAGAGAGTAGAGCGGGAACGACTGCGGGGTAGGTACACAGGTCACCTGCAGTGAATGTTCATGAGGTGCTCTGCAGTGCTGCTCGCATACTCAGTGTTCCTCTACCCCCACAGATCGGGTCTATCAATTAGAGAAAGAAAATGTGAAGTCAACAGAGAGAATCATCGAGCTCCAGGTGAAACTACACTGAATGCATCTCCTCTACCTCACATGTCTCCTCTCCACCTTGTACATCTCCTCTACCTCATTTGTCTCCTCTCCACTTTGTACATCTCCTCTACCTCACTTGTCTCCTCTCCACCTCGTACATCTCCTCTACCTCACTTGTCTTCTCTCCACCTTGTACATCTCCTCTACCTCACATGTCTCCTCTCCACCTCGTACATCTCCTCTTCCTCACTTGTCTTCTCTCCACCTTGTACATCTCCTCTACCTCACTTGTCTTGTCTCCACCTTGTACATCTCCTCTACCTCACTTGTCTTCTCTCCACCTTGTACATCTCCTCTACCTCACATGTCTCCTCTCCACCTCGTACATCTCGTCTTCCTCACAGGTCTCCTCTCCACCTTGTACATCTCCTCTACCTCACTTGTCTTCTCTCCACCTTGTACATCTCCTCTACCTCACATGTCTCCTCTCCACCTCGTACATCTCGTCTTCCTCACAGGTCTTCTCTCCACCTTGTACATCTCCTCTACCTCACATGTTTCCTCTCCACCTCGTACATCTCCTCTACCTCACTTGTCTCCTCTCCACCTCGTACATTTCCTCTTCCTCACATGTCTCCTCTCCACCTCGTACATCTCCTCTACCTCACTTGTCTCCTCTCCACCTTGTACATCTCCTCTACCTCACTTGTCTCCTCTCCACCTTGTACATCTACTCTACCTCACTTGTCTCCTCTCCACCTTGTACATCTCCTCTACCTCACTTGTCTTGTCTCCACCTCGTACATCTCCTCTCCACCTCGTACATCTCCTCTACCTCACATGTCTCCTCTCCACCTCGTACATCTCCTCTACCTCACTTGTCTCCTCTCCACCTCGTACATCTCCTCTACCTCACATGTCTCCACTCCACCTCGTACATCTCCTCTACCTCACTTGTCTCCTCTCCACCTCGTACATCTCCTCTACCTCACATGTCTCCTCTCCACCTTGTACATCTACTCTACCTCACTTGTCTCCTCTCCACCTTGTACATCTCCTCTACCTCACTTGTCTTGTCTCCACCTCGTACATCTCCTCTCCACCTCGTACATCTCCTCTACCTCACATGTCTCCTCTCCACCTCGTACATCTCCTCTACCTCACTTGTCTCCTCTCCACCTCGTACATCTCCTCTACCTCACATGTCTCCACTCCACCTCGTACATCTCCTCTTCCTCACTTGTCTCCTCTCCACCTCGTACATCTCCTCTACCTCACATGTCTCCTCTCCACCTTGTACATCTCCTCTACCTTACTTGTCTTCTCTCCACCTTGTACATCTCCTCTACCTCACTTGTTTCCTCTCCACCTTGTACATCTCCTCTACCTCACTTGTTTCCTCTCCACCTCGTACATCTCCTCTACCTCACTTGTCTTGTCTCCACCTCGTACATCTCCTCTCCACCTCGTACATCTCCTCTACCTCACATGTCTCCTCTCCACCTCGTACATCTCCTCTACCTCACTTGTCTCCTCTCCACCTCGTACATCTCCTCTACCTCACATGTCTCCACTCCACCTTGTACATCTCCTTTACCTCACTTGTCTCCTCTCCACCTCGTACATCTCCTCTACCTCACGTCTCCTCTCCACCTTGTACATCTCCTCTACCTTACTTGTCTTCTCTCCACCTTGTACATCTCCTCTACCTCACTTGTTTCCTCTCCACCTTGTACATCTCCTCTACCTCACTTGTTTCCTCTCCACCTCGTACATTTCCTCCACCTCGTACATCTCCTCTAACTCACGTCTCCTCTCCACCTCGTACATCTCCTCTACCTCACTTGTCTTCTCTCCACCCTGTACATCCCCTCTACCTCACATGTCTCCTCTCCACCTCGTACATCTCCTCTACCTCACTTGTCTCTTCCCCACCTCGTACATCTCCTCTACCTCACTTGTCTCCTCTCCACCTCGTCTACCTCACTTGTCTCCTCTCCACCACGTACATTTCCTCTACCTCACTTGTCTCCTCTTCACCACTTACATTTCCTCTACCTCACTTGTCTCCTCTCCACCTTATACGTCTCCTCTCCACCACGTACATCTCCTTTACTGCACATGTCTCCTCTCCACCTCGTACATCTTCTCTACCTCACATGTCTCCTCTCCACCACGTACATTTCCTCTACCTCACATGTCTCCTCTCCACCACGTACATTTCCTCTACCTCACTTGTCTCCTCTCCACCACGTACATTTCCTCTACCTCACATGTCGCCTCTCCACCTCATACATCTCCTCTACCTCACTTGTCTCCTCTCCACCTCGTACATCTCCCCTACCTCACTTGTCTCCTCTCCACCTCGTACATCTCCTCTACCTCACATGTCTCCTGTCCACCTCGTACATCTCCTCTACCTTACATGTCTCCTCTCCACCTCGTACATCTCCTCTACCTCACATGTTTCCTCTCCACCTCGTACATCTCCTCTACCTCACATGTTTCCTCTCCACCTCGTACATCTCCTCTACCTCATGTCTCCTCTCCACCAGGTACATCTCCTCTACCTCACTTGTCTCCTCTCCACCACGTACATTTCCTCTACCTCACTTGTCTCCTCTTCACCACGTACATTTCCTCTACCTTACTTGTCTCCTCTCCACCTCGTACATCTCCTCTACCTCACTTGTCTCCTCTCCACCACATACATTTCCTCTACGTCACATGTCGCCTCTCCACCTTGCACATCTCCTCTACCTCACATGTATCGCCTATAATCATATGACCTTCCACCTCGCACATCTCCTACCTCACGTCTCCTCTCCACCTCATGTATGGCTGATAATCACATCTCCTCTCCATCTCATGTATCTCCTCTGACTCATTTCCTCTCCACTACACTTTATGTATCTTCACGCTACACTACATAGCTCCACTTTACCTCATCTCTCTTCTCATTCTCCATGGCTTTCTTTGTATTGTCCTCACAGGGTGAAGTACAAGACCTCAACATGCTGCAGTCAGATCTCCGCACGGCTGTCTCTGTAGCTGAGAGATTCAGAGAGGAGGCCCAAGAGAAATTGGAGAAATGTGAGCAAGAGAACAAAAAACTGAGAAGCAAGGGGTAAGCAGCGTCTGAGGCCAAAATGTAAAGCTCTGAACTACAGAATAGAGGGTCTGGGTGGTGGTGAATCCCTCTGTGATGGTAACATGGTTGTGGGTGGTGGTGAATCCCTCTGTCATGGTAACATGGTTGTGGGTGGTGTTGAATCCCTCTGTCATGGTAACATGGTTGTGGGTGGTGGTGGATGCCTCTGTGATGGTAACATGGTTGTGGGTGGTGGTGGATGCCTCTGTGATGGTAACATGGTTGTGGGTGGTGGTGAATCCCTCTGTGATGGTAACATGGTTGTGGGTGGTGGTGGATGCCTCTGTCATGGTAACATGGTTGTGGGTGGTGGTGGATGCCTCTGTCATGGTAAAATGGTTGTGGGTGGTGGTGGATGCCTCTGTCATGGTAACATGGTTGTGGGTGGTGGTGGATGCCTCTGTCATGGTAACATGGTTGTGGGTGGTGGTGGATGCCTCTGTGATGGTAACATGGTTGTGGGTAATGGAGGATGCCTCTGTGATGGTAACATGGTTGTGGGTGGTGGTGGATGCCTCTGTCATGGTAACATGGTTGTGGGTGGTGGTGGATGCCTCTGTGATGGTAACATGGTTGTGGGTGGTGGTGGATGCCTCTGTGATGGTAACATGGTTGTGGGTGGTGGTGGATGCCTCTGTGATGGTAACATGGTTGTGGGTGGTGGTGGATGCCTCTGTGATGGTAACATGGTTGTGGGTGGTGGTGGATGCCTCTGTGATGGTAACATGGTTGTGGGTGGTGGTGGATGCCTCTGTGATGGTAACATGGTTGTGGGTGGTGGTGGATGCCTCTGTGATGGTAACATGGTTGTGGGTAATGGAGGATGCCTCTGTGATGGTAACATGGTTGTGGGTGGTGGTGGATGCCTCTGTAATGGTAACATGGTTGTGGGTGGTGGTGGATGCCTCTGTGATGGTAACATGGTTGTGGGTGGTGGTGGATGCCTCTGTGATGGTAACATGGTTGTGGGTGGTGGTGGATGCCTCTGTGATGGTAACATGGTTGTGGGTGGTGGTGGATGCCGGGTAACATGGCACTGTTTGGTAGTGAATCCTTTCATGGTAACATGGCTCTGGGAGGTCGTGGATCCTTCTGTGATGCTATCGCAGTTCTGGCTGGTCTCTCTGTGATGGTAACTTAGTTTTGGCTGATGGTGCCTCTTTACATGGATTTGGGTAGTGGGAGGTAATGTCCTTGAACCATTAGTCTGTTTAGATGAAGTGAGACAATGGAGGACTGATGTGGAGAACATTGTGACGACTGGTGAGGACTGATCGTTGTCTTCTCATGTAGGTCTGACTCTGTGGATTGGGCAGAGAATTCCACTATCAATGGTTCACTCATGGCATATCGCAGCCTTCCACGAGGTGTCATCCTGTCCTCCATGAGGGTAAGTAAACCGGTCACCTCCTATTTGTACCCTTGACATCTCCACTTGCTCTTATCTGAACTCTCATTGCAGGAGCCCATAGTAAAATCCAGCAGCCTCATGAGTGTGCCTCCCAGCAGATCTCTGGCCCCAACTTTAGGTGAGACAAGATTTCCCCATGAGAAATCCATGGAAAATTAGAGGTATCTCAAAGGGTTCACTCCTGATGGCTTTTTATCTCTGTCCTTGTGTCTGAGGACATTTTCCTTCCTTAATAAGATCTCTTGTAGAAGCAACCAGTCTTCTCTGACCAAATCCAATCCCCATTTTCCCCCTTATGGTCATTGAGGTTTATCAAGTTTCCAGCCCTGTGCAGTGATGAGAGTAGTTGCCCTATAACCAGTGTTTGTATTTATCAGATGCTGCTTCATCCCGTAAAGAGAGAAGAGGAAGCCTGGAAACCTTATTAAATGAGTCAAAAGCCACGTGAGTAACACACCACAGCTGGGCCATCACTCTCATCAAACACCTGACCCTGGAGACAGTGGCCCATTAGACGGCTGCCATGTTGGGCTGCTTCTCATGGTCGTTATATTTACACAGAGAGAATTTGACTGAAGATTCTGGGTCCTTCTTCCGTCGTTATGGAGGTTCAAAAAGAGGCGTGTTTCTGCGCTGGGCTCAAGACCGCACCTGCGGGTATAAGGTGGGCATAGTGAGGAACGTCCGCAGCTCTTCTCCAGTATTATACTCTCTACGTAAGGGTTGATAGATCTGTATGTCTTTCAGCATGTGGTTATCACAAACTTCAGCACCTCCTGGGTAGACGGCATGGCTCTGTGTGCCCTCCTGCACTCCTACCTCCCGCAGAGTATCCCATATTCACAGCTGCGCCCTCTGGAGAAGGTATGCCGCTATCAGTGTGCCCTCTACCATGGTTATGACACTCCGGTCCTGCTCTCTGACAATGAATTCTCTTACAGAGGAAGAACCTCCAATTGGCTTTCCAGGTGGCCGAGAGTGCGGGGATCCCCTCCTTGCTGGTAATCCCATGTCCCATGTACCTCAGTGTCTGTGTCCCCACTTTCTGGTGCTGACTCTTCTTTCCTCTTGTAGACCACAGACCACATGCTTCAGACCCAAGGTCCAGACTGGCAGAAAGTTCTTCTGTACGTTGAGTCCATTTACCAGAAATTTGAGGCATGAATTTCTTGGGACAACCTCTTCTCAGTGTCAGGTACTGCTGTGGTTGGCAGAGGCCATCATCCCGTTAAATGGATTCTGCTAGGGTACGTCATGTCTTCTGAAGCCACCGGCTCCAGCTATCTCCTCCCATGGAGTGTACTGATGAGTACTGCAGTTACAGCTGGACTGATGCCTACTATGGAGTTGCTCCTTTGAGGGCTGCAGTGTGGAATAAAACTCATCCATCTTCCGTCTCTTCTGATCTTCTGTTCCACACAAGTGCGGGGCAGCACGACCCTGGGGTAAAGAAACCCACAGCCTGGGACATTGGGGCCCACTGCCTGGTGGGACACTCCCTTGCACTGGGCACTGAGTAACTGCACACAAGTGCCGATTTCCTAGCGTTTCTGCACCAGAAAACGTCTTACTTGCGGGTTCTGGCACGGATTTGATGCGATTTTGCCCCAGATCTCGCCCTTCCATTTAAAAGGGTGAAATCTGCTCCAGAAATCACACAAACAATTGCCACGCTGCAGATTTTACTGTCCACACATGAGATTTGTCCCCCACTCTGCTGCTCCTGTAATCCGCTGCAGTTTTTACAAGTGTAAATCCATGCAGAAAAACTGTGACATCAGCAAAGCGTGCCGGCACTTAAAGGGTTAAGCACTCACCGTCTCTCTGATTCTCACACATTTTGACATTTCCAAATCCCAAGAACCCTGAGAAGTATCAGGAAAAACACCAAGACCTTAGACCGAGCTTCTATAGGTGATGTCAGTGCCACAGGGCGGGGCTGTGACCTCAGTACTATTATAGACAGTGATGTCAGTGCCACAGGGCGGGGCTGTGACCTCAGTACTATTATAGACAGTGATGTCAGTGCCACAGGGCGGGGCTGTGACCTCAGTACTATTATAGACAGTGATGTCAGTGCCACAGGGAGGGGCTGTGACCTCAGTACTATTATAGACAGTGATGTCAGTGCCACAGGGCGGGGCTGTGACCTCAGTACTATTATAGACAGTGATGTCAGTGCCACAGGGCGGGGCTGTGACCTCAGTACTATTATAGACAGTGATGTCAGTGCCACAGGGCGGGGCTGTGACCTCAGTACTATTATAGACAGTGATGTCAGTGCCACAGGGCGGGGCTGTGACCTCAGTACTATTATAGACAGTGATGTCAGTGCCACAGGGCGGGGCTGTGACCTCAGTACTATTATAGACAGTGATGTCAGTGCCACAGGGCGGGGCTGTGACCTCAGTACTATTATAGACAGTGATGTCAGTGCCACAGGGCGGGGCTGTGACCTCAGTACTATTATAGACAGTGATGTCAGTGCCACAGGGCGGGGCTGTGACCTCAGTACTATTATAGACAGTGATGTCAGTGCACAGGGCGGGGCTGTGACCTCAGTACTATTATAGACAGTGATGTCAGTGCCACAGGGCGGGGCTGTGACCTCAGTACTATTATAGACAGTGATGTCAGTGCCACAGGGCGGGGCTGTGACCTCAGTACTATTATAGACAGTGATGTCAGTGCCACAGGGCGGGGCTGTGACCTCAGTACTATTATAGACAGTGATGTCAGTGCACAGGGCGGGGCTGTGACCTCAGTACTATTATAGACAGTGATGTCAGTGCCACAGGGAGGGGCTGTGACCTCAGTACTATTATAGACAGTGATGTCAGTGCCACAGGGCGGGGCTGTGACCTCAGTACTATTATAGACAGTGAAGTCAGTGCCACAGGGCGGGGCTGTGACCTCAGTACTATTATAGACAGTGATGTCAGTGCCACAGGGCGGGGCTGTGACCTCAGTACTATTATAGACAGTGATGTCAGTGCCACAGGGCGGGGCTGTGACCTCAGTACTATTATAGACAGTGATGTCAGTGCCACAGGGAGGGGCTGTGACCTCAGTACTATTATAGACAGTGATGTCAGTGCCACAGGGAGGGGCTGTGACCTCAGTACTATTATAGACAGTGATGTCAGTGCCACAGGGCGGGGCTGTGACCTCAGTACTATTATAGACAGTGATGTCAGTGCCACAGGGCGGGGCTGTGACCTCAGTACTATTATAGACAGTGATGTCAGTGCCACAGGGCGGGGCTGTGACCTCAGTACTATTATAGACAGTGATGTCAGTGCACAGGGCGGGGCTGTGACCTCAGTACTATTATAGACAGTGATGTCAGTGCCACAGGGCGGGGCTGTGACCTCAGTACCATTATAGACAGTGATGTCAGTGCCACAGGGCGGGGCTGTGACCTCAGTACCATTATAGACAGTGATGTCAGTGCCACAGGGCGGGGCTGTGACCTCAGTACCATTATAGACAGTGATGTCAGTGCCACAGGGAGGGGCTGTGACCTCAGTACTATTATAGACAGTGATGTCAGTGCCACAGGGCGGGGCTGTGACCTCAGTACTATTATAGACAGTGATGTCAGTGCACAGGGCGGGGCTGTGACCTCAGTACTATTATAGACAGTGATGTCAGTGCCACAGGGCGGGGCTGTGACCTCAGTACTATTATAGACAGTGATGTCAGTGCCACAGGGCGGGGTTGTGACCTCAGTACTATTATAGACAGTGATGTCAGTGCACAGGGTGGGGCTGTGACCTCAGTACTATTATAGACAGTGATGTCAGTGCCACAGGGAGGGGCTGTGACCTCAGTACTATTATAGACAGTGATGTCAGTGCACAGGGCGGGGCTGTGACCTCAGTACTATTATAGACAGTGATGTCAGTGCCACAGGGCGGGGCTGTGACCTCAGTACTATTATAGACAGTGATGTCAGTGCACAGGGCGGGGCTGTGACCTCAGTACTATTATAGACAGTGATGTCAGTGCCACAGGGCGGGGCTGTGACCTCAGTACCATTATAGACAGTGATGTCAGTGCCACAGGGCGGGGCTGTGACCTCAGTACTATTATAGACAGTGATGTCAGTGCCACAGGGCGGGGCTGTGACCTCAGTACTATTATAGACAGTGATGTCAGTGCACAGGGCGGGGCTGTGACCTCAGTACTATTATAGACAGTGATGTCAGTGCCACAGGGCGGGGCTGTGACCTCAGTACCATTATAGACAGTGATGTCAGTGCCACAGGGCGGGGCTGTGACCTCAGTACTATTATAGACAGTGATGTCAGTGCACAGGGCGGGGCTGTGACCTCAGTACTATTATAGACAGTGATGTCAGTGCACAGGGCGGGGCTGTGACCTAATGACTATTATACTGTGATGTCATGCTAGGGGCAGGGCGGTGACCTCTCCACACCTATTAGAGATACTACAGGTAAGCTCTTGACATGATGGGAGCGCTCTTTGAAATCCACATAGGAACACGTTCGCTCAACAAGCAGAAAAAGAAAAACAGAAGCGTTTATTAAAAACATACATAAAACACTATAAGAGACTCTGTACCCGTTCCAGGGGCGGCCGCCGCCTTCATCAGGCTGTAAGGTCAGAAGAAAATCCAGACATTTATATAGGTAAGAATATAGAGGAGATCCAGGAGACGTGGAGCCGACTGAACCAGAAGAAAACACACAGACATCCAGGAGACGTGGAGCCGACTGAACCAGAAGAAAACACACAGACATCCAGGAGACGTGGAGCCGACTGAACCAGAAGAAAACACACAGACATCCAGGAGACGTGGAGCCGACTGAACCAGAAGAAAACACACAGACATCCAGGAGACGTGGAGCCGACTGAACTGGACCGAACCAGAAGAAAACACAGACACCCAGGAGACGTGGAGCCGACTGAACTGGACCGAACCAGAAGAAAACACAGACACCCAGGAGACGTGGAGCCGACTGAACTGGACCGAACCAGAAGAAAACACAGACACCCAGGAGACGTGGAGCCGACTGAACCAGAAGAAAACACACAGACATCCAGGAGACGTGGAGCCGACTGAACCAGAAGAAAACACAGACATCCAGGAGACGTGGAGCCGACTGAACCAGAAGAAAACACACAGACATCCAGGAGACGTGGAGCCGACTGAACCAGAAGAAAACACACAGACATCCAGGAGACGTGGAGCCGACTGAACCAGAAGAAAACACACAGACATCCGGGAGACGTGGAGCCGACCGAACCAGAAGAAAACACACAGACATCCGGGAGACGTGGAGCCGACTGAACCAGAAGAAAACACAGACATCCAGGAGACGTGGAGCCGACTGAACCAGAAGAAAACACAGACACCCAGGAGACGTGGAGCCGACTGAACCAGAAGAAAACACACAGACATCCAGGAGACGTGGAGCCGACTGAACCAGAAGAAAACACAGACATCCAGGAGACGTGGAGCCGACTGAACCAGAAGAAAACACACAGACATCCAGGAGACGTGGAGCCGACTGAACCAGAAGAAAACACAGACATCCAGGAGACGTGGAGCCGACTGAACCAGAAGAAAACACACAGACATCCAGGAGACGTGGAGCCGACTGAACCAGAAGAAAACACACAGACATCCAGGAGACGTGGAGCCGACTGAACCAGAAGAAAACACACAGACATCCGGGAGACGTGGAGCCGACCGAACCAGAAGAAAACACACAGACATCCGGGAGACGTGGAGCCGACTGAACTGGACCGAACCAGAAGAAAACACACAGACATCCAGGAGACGTGGAGCCGACTGAACCAGAAGAAAACACACAGACATCCAGGAGACGTGGAGCCGACTGAACTGGACCGAACCAGAAGAAAACACACAGGAGACGTGGAGCCGACCGAACCAGAAGAAAACACACAGACATCCGGGAGACGTGGAGCCGACTGAACCAGAAGAAAACACACAGACATCCGGGAGACGTGGAGCCGACCGAACCAGAAGAAAACACACAGACATCCAGGAGACGTGGAGCCGACCGAACCAGAAGAAAACACACAGACATCCAGGAGACGTGGAGCCGACTGAACCAGAAGAAAACACACAGACATCCAGGAGACGTGGAGCCGACTGAACCAGAAGAAAACACACAGACATCCGGGAGACGTGGAGCCGACTGAACCAGAAGAAAACACAGACATCCAGGAGACGTGGAGCCGACTGAACTGGACCGAACCAGAAGAAAACACAGACACCCAGGAGACGTGGAGCCGACTGAACCAGAAGAAAACACACAGACATCCAGGAGACGTGGAGCCGACTGAACCAGAAGAAAACACACAGACATCCAGGAGACGTGGAGCCGACTGAACCAGAAGAAAACACACAGACATCCGGGAGACGTGGAGCCGACCGAACCAGAAGAAAACACACAGACATCCAGGAGACGTGGAGCCGACTGAACTGGACCGAACCAGAAGAAAACACAGACACCCAGGAGACGTGGAGCCGACTGAACCAGAAGAAAACACACAGACATCCAGGAGACGTGGAGCCGACTGAACCAGAAGAAAACACAGACATCCAGGAGACGTGGAGCCGACTGAACCAGAAGAAAACACACAGACATCCAGGAGACGTGGAGCCGACTGAACCAGAAGAAAACACACAGACATCCAGGAGACGTGGAGCCGACTGAACTGGACCGAACCAGAAGAAAACACAGACACCCAGGAGACGTGGAGCCGACTGAACCAGAAGAAAACACACAGACATCCAGGAGACGTGGAGCCGACTGAACCAGAAGAAAACACACAGACATCCGGGAGACGTGGAGCCGACTGAACCAGAAGAAAACACACAGACATCCAGGAGACGTGGAGCCGACTGAACCAGAAGAAAACACACAGACATCCAGGAGACGTGGAGCCGACTGAACTGGACCGAACCAGAAGAAAACACAGACACCCAGGAGACGTGGAGCCGACTGAACCAGAAGAAAACACACAGACATCCAGGAGACGTGGAGCCGACTGAACCAGAAGAAAACACACAGACATCCAGGAGACGTGGAGCCGACTGAACCAGAAGAAAACACACAGACATCCAGGAGACGTGGAGCCGACTGAACTGGACCGAACCAGAAGAAAACACACAGGAGACGTGGAGCCGACCGAACCAGAAGAAAACACACAGACATCCGGGAGACGTGGAGCCGACTGAACTGGACCGAACCAGAAGAAAACACACAGACATCCAGGAGACGTGGAGCCGACTGAACCAGAAGAAAACACACAGACATCCAGGAGACGTGGAGCCGACTGAACTGGACCGAACCAGAAGAAAACACACAGGAGACGTGGAGCCGACCGAACCAGAAGAAAACACACAGACATCCGGGAGACGTGGAGCCGACTGAACCAGAAGAAAACACACAGACATCCGGGAGACGTGGAGCCGACCGAACCAGAAGAAAACACACAGACATCCGGGAGACGTGGAGCCGACCGAACCAGAAGAAAACACACAGACATCCAGGAGACGTGGAGCCGACTGAACCAGAAGAAAACACACAGACATCCAGGAGACGTGGAGCCGACTGAACCAGAAGAAAACACACAGACATCCGGGAGACGTGGAGCCGACTGAACCAGAAGAAAACACAGACATCCAGGAGACGTGGAGCCGACTGAACTGGACCGAACCAGAAGAAAACACAGACACCCAGGAGACGTGGAGCCGACTGAACTGGACCGAACCAGAAGAAAACACAGACACCCAGGAGACGTGGAGCCGACTGAACCAGAAGAAAACACACAGACATCCAGGAGACGTGGAGCCGACTGAACCAGAAGAAAACACACAGACATCCAGGAGACGTGGAGCCGACTGAACCAGAAGAAAACACACAGACATCCGGGAGACGTGGAGCCGACTGAACCAGAAGAAAACACACAGACATCCAGAAGACGTGGAGCCGACTGAACCAGAAGAAAACACACAGACATCCGGGAGACGTGGAGCCGACTGAACCAGAAGAAAACACACAGACATCCGGGAGACGTGGAGCCGACTGAACCAGAAGAAAACACAGACATCCAGGAGACGTGGAGCCGACTGAACCAGAAGAAAACACACAGACATCCGGGAGACGTGGAGCCGACTGAACCAGAAGAAAACACAGACATCCAGGAGACGTGGAGCCGACTGAACCAGAAGAAAACACACAGACATCCGGGAGACGTGGAGCCGACTGAACCAGAAGAAAACACAGACATCCAGGAGACGTGGAGCCGACTGAACCAGAATTTTTTTTTTGAGAAAATGCATGATCCAAAATCAAACCTAATCAGACGGTAATTTCTTCTAATATATTTCCATCTGCCCATAAATCCACTCTCTACAATACTAGACCTAGATGTTCACCTAAAGTGCAACGTGCACAAAGCGACCTACAAGGATTTACCTCCACAGGGGAAATTCAGGGCCTGGAAGGAGAATCTGACGAATCAGCAAGTGAATTCATAATACATGGAAACACCCAAAAATAAAATGAAATATAAATAATAACGATGACGGTTTTTACTTCTACCGTCCTATAGCTCCACCTGCAGGTGGAGAGGATGAGTTACATGTGGATCTCGATGCAGGAGGCCCTTCAGGTTCTGTCTAATGCAGAATGGACAATACTTCTGGGGTAACTCTTATATAGAAAGCGCTTCTTAATGAGCGCCGCCTGTAATAGTTCTTGTGACCGATTTCCACCAACAGGCGGCGCTCATTAAGCGCTTTCTGGGTAAGGGTTACCCCACTATACCCCCAAGTATTGTCCATTCTGCATTAGACAGAACCTGAAGGGCCTCCTGCATTGAGATCCACATGTAACTCATCCTCTCCACCTGCAGGTGGAGCTATAGGACGGTAGAAGTGCCGCAGTCCATCGCGTGCCTGCTGTAATAGTGTCTCAGATGGCGTGTGCGCCATCTCCTCGGGGAGAAGTATAGAAGATTCACAGCCATGTAAATTGTGGGTGTGGCCCCGTCATCGATTCGCCGTCATGTCGGTGTAATATCCAGTGCGCTCAGCCTATGAGCAAACACGGCCATGACATCAGAAGGGCCTGTTCACACACAGCGCGTCCCCGCACAATAAGGATCCAGAGCGTCTAACCCTTCTAGAACGAATCCCCTCCATCCGGAGAACAGAGAATCCTTCCGGGTATTCCAGGTAAATCCCATTCCTGGTCGTCTGAGACAACGGAGCTGATCAGGAAGAAAACCGTCATCGTTATTATTTATATTTCATTTTATTTTTGGGTGTTTCCATATATTATGAATTCACTTGCTGATCCGCCAGATTCTCCTTCCAGGCCCTGAATTTCCCCTGTGGAGGTAAATCCTTGTAGGTCACTTTGTGCACGTTGCACTTTAGGTGAAGATCTAGGTCTAGTATTGTAGAGAGTGGATTTATGGGCAGATGTCGCGCTGATTTCAGATCATGTATTTTCTCTAAAAACATTTTTTTCCAATATATTTCAGTCGGCTCCACGTCTCCTGGATATCTGTGTTTTCTTCTGGTTCAGTCGGCTCCACGTCTTCTGGATGTCTGTGTTTTCTTCTGGTTCAGTCGGCTCCACGTCTTCTGGATGTCTGTGTGTTTTCTTCTGGTTCAGTCGGCTCCACGTCTCCTGGATGTCTGTGTTTTCTTCTTCTGGTTCAGTCGGCTCCACGTCTTCTGGATGTCTGTGTGTTTTCTTCTGGTTCAGTCGGCTCCACGTCTCCTGGATGTCTGTGTTTTCTTCTTCTGGTTCAGTCGGCTCCACGTCTTCTGGATGTCTGTGTGTTTTCTTCTGGATGTCTGTGTGTTTTCTTCTGGTTCAGTCGGCTCCACGTCTCCTGGATGTCTGTGTTTTCTTCTTCTGGTTCAGTCGGCTCCACGTCTTCTGGATGTCTGTGTGTTTTCTTCTGGATGTGTGTGTTTTCTTCTGGTTCAGTCGGCTCCACGTCTTCTGGATGTCTGTGTTTTCTTCTGGTTCAGTCGGCTCCACGTCTTCTGGATGTCTGTGTGTTTTCTTCTGGTTCAGTCGGCTCCACGTCTCCTGGATATCTGTGTTTTCTTCTGGTTCAGTCGGCTCCACGTCTTCTGGATGTCTGTGTGTTTTCTTCTGGTTCAGTCGGCTCCACGTCTCCTGGATGTCTGTGTTTTCTTCTTCTGGTTCAGTCGGCTCCACGTCTTCTGGATGTCTGTGTGTTTTCTTCTGGATGTCTGTGTGTTTTCTTCTGGTTCAGTCGGCTCCACGTCTCCTGGATGTCTGTGTTTTCTTCTGGTTCAGTCGGCTCCACGTCTCCTGGATGTCTGTGTGTTTTCTTCTTCTGGTTCAGTCGGCTCCACGTCTTCTGGATGTCTGTGTGTTTTCTTCTGGTTCAGTCGGCTCCACGTCTCCTGGATGTCTGTGTGTTTTCTTCTGGTTCAGTCGGCTCCACGTCTCCTGGATGTCTGTGTGTTTTCTTCTGGTTCAGTCGGCTCCACGTCTCCTGGATGTCTGTGTGTTTTCTTCTGGTTCAGTCGGCTCCACGTCTCCTGGATGTCTGTGTGTTTTCTTCTGGTTCAGTCGGCTCCACGTCTCCTGGATGTCTGTGTGTTTTCTTCTGGTTCAGTCGGCTCCACGTCTCCTGGATGTCTGTGTGTTTTCTTCTGGTTCAGTCGGCTCCACGTCTCCTGGATGTCTGTGTGTTTTCTTCTGGTTCAGTCGGCTCCACGTCTCCTGGATGTCTCTGTGTTTTCTTCTGGTTCAGTCGGTTCCTAGTCTCCTGGATGTCTGTGTGTTTTCTTCTGGTTCGGTCCAGTTCAGTCGGCTCCACGTCTTCTGGATGTCTGTGTTTTCTTCTGGTTCGGTCCAGTTCAGTCGGCTCCACGTCTTCTGGTTCAGTCGGCTCCACGTCTTCTGGATGTCTGTGTTTTCTTCTGGTTCAGTCGGCTCCACGTCTTCTGGATGTCTGTGTGTTTTCTTCTGGTTCGGTCCAGTTCAGTCGGCTCCACGTCTTCTGGATGTCTGTGTTTTCTTCTGGTTCGGTCCAGTTCAGTCGGCTCCACGTCTCCTGGATGTCTGTGTGTTTTCTTCTGGTTCGGTCCAGTTCAGTCGGCTCCACGTCTTCTGGATGTCTGTGTTTTCTTCTGGTTCGGTCAGCTCCACGTCTTCTGGATGTCTTTGTATTCTTTCCTATATAAATGTCTGGATTTTCTTCTGACCTTACAGCCTGATGAAGGCGGCGGCCGCGCCTAAATCATCTTATAGATAGCGGAGTGCTTCTGTTTTTCTGCTCCTTGTTGACAGAACATGTTCTTGTGTGGATTCTGGACTCCAGCCGGAGGATCCGGGTGAACAAGTGCAGCAGCCTGACCGGTCCTCTCCGGAGGGGAGACCGCACCATTTCCTAGCGTTCTGCTTGGACCTGCACATTATTCAGTATTTCACCTCGAGTCCTTACCTGGGAACCCTAAGGGTAGGGGAAACGCCCCCTATTTTTCCATGAAATCCACAAGCACAGACCAGCATCCCAGGGAGGATGATGGGGTTGCTCCTCCTGTACATCTGCTGTGCTGGGGCGATGGCGCACTCGTCTGCACCCTGGCACTGACACAGAGGCCAGATGAGGCACAGCTCCTCGCTGAATCGGTTGTTCCTGACACGAGGTTGGCACCAGCCTGGTGGCCCCGAGCTCTGCACACAAGCTCTCAGGGGCCCACCAGACCCTTAGATGTGGCCCAGAAACTCATATCACAGACAGGCATCACTCAGTACTGGGTGTACAATGGGGGGTGTCAAGGGGAACGCTCGGGGCCTGTCCCACTGCTGGAGGCTCAGCCACCTGCCTCACACTGAGCTGCTCCCCATCTGGACCCCAAGGTACCAGGCGTCAGCAGCAGGTCCAGCATCATAAACCTTTATTGTATTCACAGTTAGTAATGGAACAGCGTAGCGCCCTCTGCTGCCTGTACAGAGCGGCGGTGGGTGCACCCTCAGTCTTGACCCCCTCAGGCGTCACTCACTGGCTGTTGGGTGCACACAGCAGAATACAGACCGGAACCTGCCGGGGGGGGGGGGAGAATAACACAAGACACCACCCTCCTGGACACTGCACACGTATGACCCCCGAGCAGCGGTTCCAGGACGTGTCCGTGTGCCGCCATCACACATACAAGTCAAAGTCCAGGCGGTGCGAATTGTAGAACTGCCCACTGGCGCTGTCCACTCGCCGACAGTACACGCCTTCCGGGAAGTATCCGTCGTCCACCCATTCCTGGAAAAAAATATATAAAATCAATCGATGTATGACAGACATGTGAGGGGAGGGGCTTAAGGCGGGGCCTCTACCTGCATCTGGACGCTGGTGAACGGGCCGTACAGCTCGGCGCCCTCCTTGTTCTCCCACTTGTATTCCCACAGAACCTCATCCGTCGTCTGCGCCACTAGAGAGACAGTCGAGAGTCAGCATGGTGGTGGAGGGTGACTGCGCCAGCAGCGCCCACCACATCTCATTACCTTCCTTGGTCGCCAGCTTCTCCTCTTCCACCTCATCTGCAAACATGTCGAGGGCGGGCGCCGGCGGCGCCAGAGCGCGCAGCTTGTACGCCAGCTTCTCATACGAGTCCTGGTACACATCATACACCCCCAGGGCCACCATCTGATCTGCCATGGAGATGAGTCGCTCCAGGGGATCCATCTTCTCGTCCTCCAGCTGTGGATCTGTGCTGCCCTCCTCCGAGGCATGGTCAGTCCGTGTTCTGTCCTCCGCACTGCGCGGACTGGGCTCTGCTACATCTGGCTGCTCCCGGCTTGGCTTCACTCTCTGCGTCCGGACCCTCTTCCGGGACCCGCTCCCCCCCAGGCGCTGGATGCCTCTGGCCACGGTCTCCCCTGGCTGTAGCACCTTCAGGATCTCCTCCAGGATGTTCTTCATCTCCATGGGCGCACGCCCTTCATCCGAGTCCGACTCCTCATCCGCACTGGGGACCGGAGCCTCCCGCTCCTTAATACGGACCTAAGGGGCAGAGAAACGTCAGCGGATAGAAGCGGAGAGGGGAGAGGTCAAGCCCCAGATCTCTTACCCAATCAATGTTCTCCAGCCAGTGGTCTCGGATTTGGTCCTCCTTCCGCAAGAAGTAGTTCCCCTCAGAGTCAAAATACCCCTCCTCCATCTCTTCGTTCAGGTTGAAGGGCGTGATCTGCACCCCCCCCTCCGACTCCAGGGTGGCGTTCTCCTGCCCTGCGCGACAAAGCCAAGATAAGTCACCTTCAGCCGCAGGCATCAGCCGGAGCTCCGGAGCGCCAGCAGCGGCGGTCACCTTCCACATCCTCCGGGGCCAGCATGTTATACTTGGAGGATTCCCCCGATTCGTCCTCCGCCTCGTCCTCCTCATCGCTGTCCAGAGAATGCTTCCCCTTAAAGCGGCTGCCGGGACCCCCGACCGTCTCTGGAAACTGACAGGGAGAGCAGGAGTCAAATACACCGAGCGCCTCAGGAAAAAGCAGGCCATGCCTCCCCCCCCCCCCCCCCACCACCACACACACGATCCCCACCACCACCACACACACGATCCCCACCACCACACACACACGATCCCCACCACCACACACACACGATCCCCACCACCACCACACACGATCCCCCCCCACCACCACCACACACGATCCCCCCCACCACCACCACACACACGATCTCCACCACCACACACACACGATCTCCACCACCACACACACACGATCCCCCCCACCACCACACACGATCCCCCCACCACCACCACACACGATCCCCCCACCACCACCACACACGATCCCCCCACCACCACCACACACGATCTCCCCCCCACACACGATCCCCCCCCCCTTTCCCCACCACCACACACAGGATCCCCCCCCCCCCCTTTCCCCACCACCACACACAGGATCCCCCCCCTTTCCCCACCACCACACACAGGATCCCCCCCCCCCTTTCCCCACCACCACACACGATCCCCCCCCCTTCCCCACCACCACACACACGATCCCCCCCCCTTTCCCCACCACCACACACACGATTACACACACACACACACACACACACACACACACACACACACACACACACACACACACACACACACACACACACACACACACAATCCCCCCCAATTATCTGAGTTGGAAGCAGACAAGCCTCTTCCCCTCTGCTATAATGAATGGAATGGTCCAATCATAAGCACACAACCTCCCCATATCTATAATGGAAGGGTCACACAGGCCCCGCCCATCTGATCTCTTTTTCAACTCCTCTCTTATAATGGAATGGCCCAGGCATAAGCGCATGCTCCCCCCTCCACCACCATAATAGAATGGCCCAGGCATAAGCGCACAGTCCCCCCTCGCTATAATGGAATGGTCGGACAGGCCCCGCCCTCTGGTCGCCTCACCCGTCTCTTCTTTCTCTCCTCCTCTTCAGGCAGATCTTCAAACGTTACTTTCCTCTTCGACATTCTAGGACGAAACCAAATACCAGCAGTATAAGAGGGGTGCGGGGCGGCGGCGGTGGAGGAGGAGGTGCGGGACTCGGGCCACCGCTCACCTGTGTGCAGCGGGATCCCTGGCGCGATTTGTTTTGACTCAGGAAGATGACGTCAGACGCACAGGAAGTACGTCACGTCATCGGGTCGCAGGACCCAGAGCGCACCAACCACCCACCGCTATGACGTCACAGACCCCGCCCACCACTCGCCTCGTCTGCTTTACCCTAGTCAGGAGGTGGAGTATAGGAGGAGTAGTGTGGAGTATGGGAGGAGTAGTAGTGTGGAGTATAGGAGGGGTAGTAGTGTGGAGTATAGGAGGGGTCGTAGTGTGGAGTATAAGAGGGGTAATAGTGTGGAGTACAGGAGTGGTAATAGTAGTAGTGTGGCGTATAAGAGGGGTAGTGCTAATAGTGTGGAGTATAGGAGGGGTAATAGTAGTAGTGTGGCGTATAAGAGGGGTAGTGCTAATAGTGTGGAGTATAGGAGGGGTAATAGTAGTAGTGTGGAGTACAGGAGTGGTAGTAGTGTGGAGTATAGGAGGGGTCGTAGTGTGGAGTATGGGAGTGGTAATAGTAGTAGTGTGGAGTATAGGAGGGGTCGTAGTGTGGAGTACAGGAGTGGTAATAGTAGTAGTGTGGAGTATAGGAGGGGTCGTAGTGTGGAGTATGGGAGTGGTAGTAGTGTGGAGTACAGGAGTGGTAGTAGTGTGGAGTATGGGAGTAGTGTGGAGTACAGGAGTGGTAATAGTAGTAGTGTGGCGTATAAGAGGGGTAGTGCTAATAGTGTGGAGTACAGGAGTGGTAATAGTAGTAGTGTGGCGTATAAGAGGGGTAGTGCTAATAGTGTGGAGTATAGGAGGGGTAATAGTAGTAGTGTGGAGTACAGGAGTGGTAGTAGTGTGGAGTATAGGAGGGGTCGTAGTGTGGAGTATGGGAGTGGTAATAGTAGTAGTGTGGAGTATAGGAGGGGTCGTAGTGTGGAGTACAGGAGTGGTAATAGTAGTAGTGTGGAGTATAGGAGGGGTCGTAGTGTGGAGTATGGGAGTGGTAGTAGTGTGGAGTACAGGAGTGGTAGTAGTGTGGAGTATGGGAGTAGTGTGGAGTACAGGAGTGGTAATAGTAGTAGTGTGGCGTATAAGAGGGGTAGTGCTAATAGTGTGGAGTACAGGAGTGGTAATAGTAGTAGTGTGGAGTATGGGAGTAGTGTGGAGTACAGGAGGTGTAGTAGTGTGGAGTATAGGAGGGGTCGTAGTGTGGAGTATGGGAGGTGTAGTAGTGTGGAGTATAGGAGGGGTCGTAGTGTGGAGTATGGGAGGTGTAGTAGTGTGGAATATGGGAGGTGTAGTAGTGTGGAGTATAGGAGGGGTCGTAGTGTGGAGTATGGGAGGGGTAGTAGTGTGGAGTATAGGAGGGGTCGTAGTGTGGAGTATAGGAGGGGTAGTAGTGTGGAGTATAGGAGGGGTCGTAGTGTGGAGTATGGGAGGGGTCGTAGTGTGGAGTATAGGAGGAGTAGTAGTGTGGAGTATAGGAGGAGTAGTAGTGTGGAGTATAGGAGGAGTAGTAGTGTGGAGTATAGGAGGGGTAGTAGTGTGGAGTATAGGAGGGGTCGTAGTGTGGAGTATAGGAGGGGTAGTAGTGTGGAGTATAGGAGGAGTAGTGTGGAGTATAGGAGGGGTCGTAGTGTGGAGTATAGGAGGAGTAGTAGTGTGGAGTATAGGAGGGGTAGTAGTGTGGAGTATAGGAGGGGTCGTAGTGTGGAGTATAGGAGGGGTAGTAGTGTGGAGTATAGGAGGGGTAGTAGTGTGGAGTATAGGAGGGGTCGTAGTGTGGAGTATAGGAGGAGTAGTGTGGAGTATAGGAGGGGTCGTAGTGTGGAGTATAGGAGGGGTCGTAGTGTGGAGTATAGGAGGGGTCGTAGTGTGGAGTATAGGAGGGGTCGTAGTGTGGAGTATGGGAGGGGTAGTAGTGTGGAGTATGGGAGGGGTAGTAGTGTGGAGTATGGGAGGGGTCGTAGTGTGGAGTATAGGAGGAGTAGTAGTGTGGAGTATAGGAGGGGTAGTAGTGTGGAGTATAGGAGGGGTCGTAGTGTGGAGTATAGGAGGGGTAGTAGTGTGGAGTATAGGAGGAGTAGTGTGGAGTATAGGAGGGGTCGTAGTGTGGAGTATAGGAGGAGTAGTAGTGTGGAGTATAGGAGGGGTCGTAGTGTGGAGTATAGGAGGGGTCGTAGTGTGGAGTATAGGAGGGGTCGTAGTGTGGAGTATAGGAGGGGTCGTAGTGTGGAGTATAGGAGGGGTCGTAGTGTGGAGTATAGGAGGGGTCGTAGTGTGGAGTATAGGAGGGGTCGTAGTGTGGAGTATAGGAGGGGTCGTAGTGTGGAGTATAGGAGGGGTAGTAGTGTGGAGTATAGGAGGTGTAGTAGTGTGGAGTATAGGAGGGGTCGTAGTGTGGAGTATAGGAGGTGTAGTAGTGTGGAGTATAGGAGGTGTAGTAGTGTGGAGTATAGGAGGGGTCGTAGTGTGGAGTACAGGAGGGGTCGTAGTGTGGAGTATAGGAGGTGTAGTAGTGTGGAGTATAGGAGGGGTCGTAGTGTGGAGTATAGGAGGGGTCGTAGTGTGGAGTATAGGAGGAGTAGTGTGGAGTATAGGAGGGGTCGTAGTGTGGAGTATAGGAGGTGTAGTAGTGTGGAGTATAGGAGGGGTCGTAGTGTGGAGTATAGGAGGGGTCGTAGTGTGGAGTATAGGAGGTGTAGTAGTGTGGAGTATAGGAGGGGTCGTAGTGTGGAGTATAGGAGGGGTCGTAGTGTGGAGTACAGGAGGGGTCGTAGTGTGGAGTAGAGGAGGTGTAGTAGTGTGGAGTATAGGAGGGGTCGTAGTGTGGAGTATAGGAGGGGTCGTAGTGTGGAGTATAGGAGGGGTCGTAGTGTGGAGTATAGGAGGTGTAGTAGTGTGGAGTAGAGGAGGGGTCGTAGTGTGGAGTATAGGAGGTGTAGTAGTGTGGAGTATAGGAGGGGTCGTAGTGTGGAGTATAGGAGGTGTAGTAGTGTGGAGTATAGGAGGTGTAGTAGTGTGGAGTATAGGAGGTGTAGTAGTGTGGAGTACAGGAGGGGTCGTAGTGTGGAGTACAGGAGGGGTCGTAGTGTGGAGTATAGGAGGTGTAGTAGTGTGGAGTATAAGAGGGGTCGTAGTGTGGAGTATAGGAGGTGTAGTAGTGTGGAGTATAGGAGGGGTCGTAGTGTGGAGTATAGGAGGGGTCGTAGTGTGGAGTATAGGAGGGGTCGTAGTGTGGAGTATAGGAGGTGTAGTAGTGTGGAGTATAGGAGGGGTCGTAGTGTGGAGTATAGGAGGGGTCGTAGTGTGGAGTATAGGAGGAGTAGTGTGGAGTATAGGAGGGGTCGTAGTGTGGAGTATAGGAGGAGGAGTAGTAGTGTGGAGTATAGGAGGGGTCGTAGTGTGGAGTATAGGAGGGGTCGTAGTGTGGAGTACAGGAGGAGTAGTGTGGAGTATAGGAGGGGTAGTAGTGTGGAGTATAGGAGGAGTAGTAGTGTGGAGTATAGGAGGTGTAGTAGTGTGGAGTATAGGAGGAGTAGTGTGGAGTATAGGAGGAGTAGTAGTGTGGAGTATAGGAGGGGTCGTAGTGTGGAGTATAGGAGGGGTCGTAGTGTGGAGTATAGGAGGAGTAGTAGTGTGGAGTATAGGAGGAGTAGTAGTGTGGAGTATAGGAGGGGTAGTAGTGTGGAGTATAGGAGGGGTAGTAGTGTGGAGTA
The DNA here is from genome assembly GCF_905171765.1 of Bufo bufo. Taxonomy (NCBI): domain Eukaryota; kingdom Metazoa; phylum Chordata; class Amphibia; order Anura; family Bufonidae; genus Bufo; species Bufo bufo. Next base: position 1,773,597 of record NC_053395.1, on the reverse strand, counting down.
TAGGAGGGGTCGTAGTGTGGAGTACAGGAGGGGTCGTAGTGTGGAGTACAGGAGGGGTCGTAGTGTGGAGTACAGGAGGGGTCGTAGTGTGGAGTACAGGAGGAGTAGTGTGGAGTATAGGAGGGGTAGTAGTGTGGAGTATAGGAGGAGTAGTAGTGTGGAGTATAGGAGGTGTAGTAGTGTGGAGTATAGGAGGAGTAGTGTGGAGTATAGGAGTGGTCGTAGTGTGGAGTATAGGAGGAGTAGTGTGGAGTATAGGAGGGGTCGTAGTGTGGAGTATAGGAGGGGTCGTAGTGTGGAGTATAGGAGGTGTCGTAGTGTGGAGTATAGGAGGTGTAGTAGTGTGGAGTATAGGAGGGGTCGTAGTGTGGAGTACAGGAGGAGTAGTGTGGAGTATAGGAGGGGTAGTAGTGTGGAGTATAGGAGGAGTAGTAGTGTGGAGTATAGGAGGTGTAGTAGTGTGGAGTATAGGAGGAGTAGTGTGGAGTATAGGAGTGGTCGTAGTGTGGAGTATAGGAGGAGTAGTGTGGAGTATAGGAGGGGTCGTAGTGTGGAGTATAGGAGGGGTCGTAGTGTGGAGTATAGGAGGGGTCGTAGTGTGGAGTATAGGAGGGGTCGTAGTGTGGAGTATAGGAGGGGTCGTAGTGTGGAGTATAGGAGGTGTAGTAGTGTGGAGTATAGGAGGGGTCGTAGTGTGGAGTATAGGAGGGGTCGTAGTGTGGAGTATAGGAGGGGTAGTAGTGTGGAGTATAGGAGGGGTCGTAGTGTGGAGTATAGGAGGGGTCGTAGTGTGGAGTATAGGAGGGGTCGTAGTGTGGAGTATAGGAGGGGTCGTAGTGTGGAGTATAGGAGGGGTAGTAGTGTGGAGTATAGGAGGGGTAGTAGTGTGGAGTATAGGAGGGGTCGTAGTGTGGAGTATAGGAGGGGTCGTAGTGTGGAGTATAGGAGGGGTCGTAGTGTGGAGTATAGGAGGGGTCGTAGTGTGGAGTATAGGAGGGGTCGTAGTGTGGAGTATAGGAGTGGTAGTAGTGTGGAGTACAGGAGGGGTCGTATTGTGGAGTATAGGAGGGGTAGTAGTGTGGAGTATAGGAGGGGTCGTAGTGTGGAGTATAGTAGTAGTAGTGTGGAGTATAGGAGGGGTAGTAGTGTGGAGTATAGGAGGGGTCGTAGTGTGGAGTATAGGAGGGGTCGTAGTGTGGAGTATAGGAGGAGTAGTAGTGTGGAGTATAGGAGGGGTAGTAGTGTGGAGTACAGGAGGGGTAGTAGTGTGGAGTATAGGAGGGGTAGTAGTGTGGAGTACAGGAGGGGTCGTAGTGTGGAGTATAGGAGGGGTAGTAGTGTGGAGTATAGGAGGGGTCGTAGTGTGGAGTATAGGAGGTGTAGTAGTGTGGAGTATAGGAGGGGTAGTAGTGTGGAGTATAGGAGGGGTAGTAGTGTGGAGTACAGTGGTGGTAGTAGTAGTGTGGAGTATAGGAGGGGTAGTAGTGTGGAGTATAGGAGGGGTCGTAGTGTGGAGTATAGGAGGGGTCGTAGTGTGGAGTATAGGAGTGGTAGTAGTAGTGTGGAGTACAGGAGGGGTAGTAGTGTGGAGTATAGGAGGGGTCGTAGTGTGGAGTATAGGAGGGGTAGTAGTGTGGAGTATAGGAGGGGTCGTAGTGTGGAGTATAGGAGGGGTAGTAGTGTGGAGTATAGGAGGGGTCGTAGTGTGGAGTATAGGAGGTGTAGTAATGTGGAGTATAGGAGGGGTCGTAGTGTGGAGTATAGGAGGGGTCGTAGTGTGGAGTATAGGAGTGGTAGTAGTAGTGTGGAGTACAGGAGGGGTCGTAGTGTGGAGTATAGGAGGGGTCGTAGTGTGGAGTATAGGAGGTGTAGTAGTGTGGAGTATAGGAGGGGTCGTAGTGTGGAGTATAGGAGTGGTAGTAGTGTGGAGTATAGGAGGGCTCGTAGTGTGGAGTATAGGAGGTGTAGTAGTGTGGAGTATAGGAGGGGTCGTAGTGTGGAGTATAGGAGGGGTCGTAGTGTGGAGTATAGGAGGTGTAGTAGTGTGGAGTATAGGAGGGGTCGTAGTGTGGAGTATAGGAGGGGTCGTAGTGTGGAGTATAGGAGGGGTCGTAGTGTGGAGTATAGGAGGTGTAGTAGTGTGGAGTACAGGAGGGGTCGTAGTGTGGAGTACAGGAGGGGTAGTAGTGTGGAGTATAGGAGGGGTCGTAGTGTGGAGTATAGGAGGAGTAGTGTGGAGTATAGGAGGGGTCGTAGTGTGGAGTATAGGAGGAGTAGTGTGGAGTATAGGAGGGGTCGTAGTGTGGAGTATAGGAGGAGTAGTGTGGAGTATAGGAGGGGTCGTAGTGTGGAGTATAGGAGGAGTAGTGTGGAGTATAGGAGGGGTCGTAGTGTGGAGTATAGGAGGAGTAGTAGTGTGGAGTATAGGAGGTGTAGTAGTGTGGAGTATAGGAGGAGTAGTGTGGAGTATAGGAGTGGTCGTAGTGTGGAGTATAGGAGGAGTAGTGTGGAGTATAGGAGGGGTCGTAGTGTGGAGTATAGGAGGAGTAGTAGTGTGGAGTATAGGAGGGGTAGTAGTGTGGAGTATAGGAGGGGTCGTAGTGTGGAGTATAGGAGGGGTCGTAGTGTGGAGTATAGGAGGAGTAGTGTGGAGTATAGGAGGAGTAGTGTGGAGTATAGGAGGGGTCGTAGTGTGGAGTATAGGAGGAGTAGTGTGGAGTATAGGATGGGTCGTAGTGTGGAGTATAGGAGGGGTCGTAGTGTGGAGTATAGGAGGAGTAGTGTGGAGTATAGGAGGGGTCGTAGTGTGGAGTATAGGAGGAGTAGTGTGGAGTATAGGAGGGGTCGTAGTGTGGAGTATAGGAGGAGTAGTGTGGAGTATAGGAGGGGTCGTAGTGTGGAGTATAGGAGGGGTAGTAGTGTGGAGTATAGGAGGGGTAGTAGTGTGGAGTATAGGAGGGGTCGTAGTGTGGAGTATAGGAGGGGTCGTAGTGTGGAGTATAGGAGGAGTCGGAGTATAGGAGGAGTCGTAGTGTGGAGTATAGGAGGGGTCGTAGTGTGGAGTATAGGAGGGGTAGTAGTGTGGAGTATAGGAGTGGTAGTAGTGTGGAGTATAGGAGGGGTCGTAGTGTGGAGTATAGGAGGGGTAGTAGTGTGGAGTATAGGAGGGGTAGTAGTGTGGAGTATAGGAGGGGTCGTAGTGTGGAGTATAGGAGGGGTCGTAGTGTGGAGTATAGGAGGAGTAGTGTGGAGTATAGGAGGGGTCGTAGTGTGGAGTATAGGAGGTGTAGTAGTGTGGAGTATAGGAGGGGTCGTAGTGTGGAGTATAGGAGGTGTAGTAGTGTGGAGTATAGGAGGTGTAGTAGTGTGGAGTATAGGAGGGGTCGTAGTGTGGAGTACAGGAGGGGTCGTAGTGTGGAGTATAGGAGGTGTAGTAGTGTGGAGTATAGGAGGGGTCGTAGTGTGGAGTATAGGAGGGGTCGTAGTGTGGAGTATAGGAGGGGTCGTAGTGTGGAGTATAGGAGGGGTCGTAGTGTGGAGTATAGGAGGGGTCGTAGTGTGGAGTACAGGAGGAGTAGTGTGGAGTATAGGAGGGGTAGTAGTGTGGAGTATAGGAGGAGTAGTAGTGTGGAGTATAGGAGGTGTAGTAGTGTGGAGTATAGGAGGAGTAGTGTGGAGTATAGGAGTGGTCGTAGTGTGGAGTATAGGAGGAGTAGTGTGGAGTATAGGAGGGGTCGTAGTGTGGAGTATAGGAGGAGTAGTAGTGTGGAGTATAGGAGGAGTAGTAGTGTGGAGTATAGGAGGGGTAGTAGTGTGGAGTATAGGAGGAGTAGTGTGGAGTATAGGAGGAGTAGTGTGGAGTATAGGAGGAGTAGTGTGGAGTATAGGAGGGGTCGTAGTGTGGAGTATAGGAGGGGTCGTAGTGTGGAGTATAGGAGGTGTCGTAGTGTGGAGTATAGGAGGTGTCGTAGTGTGGAGTATAGGAGGGGTCGTAGTGTGGAGTATAGAAGGTGTAGTAGTGTGGAGTACAGGAGGGGTAGTAGTGTGGAGTATAGGAGGGGTCGTAGTGTGGAGTATAGGAGGGGTAGTAGTGTGGAGTATAGGAGGGGTCGTAGTGTGGAGTATAGGAGGTGTAGTAGTGTGGAGTATAGGAGTGGTCGTAGTGTGGAGTATAGGAGGGGTCGTAGTGTGGAGTATAGGAGTGGTAGTAGTAGTGTGGAGTACAGGAGGGGTCGTAGTGTGGAGTATAGGAGGGGTCGTAGTGTGGAGTATAGGAGGTGTAGTAGTGTGGAGTATAGGAGGGGTCGTAGTGTGGAGTATAGGAGGTGTAGTAGTGTGGAGTATAGGAGGGGTCGTAGTGTGGAGTATAGGAGTGGTAGTAGTGTGGAGTATAGGAGGGGTCGTAGTGTGGAGTATAGGAGGTGTAGTAGTGTGGAGTATAGGAGGGGTCGTAGTGTGGAGTATAGGAGGTGTAGTAGTGTGGAGTATAGGAGGGGTCGTAGTGTGGAGTATAGGAGGGGTCGTAGTGTGGAGTATAGGAGGGGTCGTAGTGTGGAGTACAGGAGGGGTCGTAGTGTGGAGTACAGGAGGGGTAGTAGTGTGGAGTATAGGAGGGGTCGTAGTGTGGAGTATAGGAGTGGTCGTAGTGTGGAGTATAGGAGGGGTCGTAGTGTGGAGTATAGGAGGTGTAGTAGTGTGGAGTATAGGAGGGGTCGTAGTGTGGAGTACAGGAGGGGTCGTAGTGTGGAGTACAGGATGGGTAGTAGTGTGGAGTACAGGAGGGGTCGTAGTGTGGAGTATAGGAGGAGGAGTAGTGTGGAGTATAGGAGGGGTCGTAGTGTGGAGTATAGGAGGAGTAGTGTGGAGTATAGGAGGGGTCGTAGTGTGGAGTATAGGAGGAGTAGTGTGGAGTATAGGAGGGGTCGTAGTGTGGAGTATAGGAGGAGTAGTAGTGTGGAGTATAGGAGGTGTAGTAGTGTGGAGTATAGGAGGAGTAGTGTGGAGTATAGGAGTGGTCGTAGTGTGGAGTATAGGAGGTGTAGTAGTGTGGAGTATAGGAGGAGTAGTGTGGAGTATAGGAGTGGTCGTAGTGTGGAGTATAGGAGGAGTAGTGTGGAGTATAGGAGGGGTCGTAGTGTGGAGTATAGGAGGAGTAGTAGTGTGGAGTATAGGAGGGGTAGTAGTGTGGAGTATAGGAGGGGTCGTAGTGTGGAGTATAGGAGGGGTCGTAGTGTGGAGTATAGGAGGGGTCGTAGTGTGGAGTATAGGAGGAGTAGTGTGGAGTATTGGAGGGGTCGTAGTGTGGAGTATAGGAGGGGTCGTAGTGTGGAGTATAGGAGGAGTAGTGTGGAGTATAGGAGGGGTCGTAGTGTGGAGTATAGGAGGAGTAGTGTGGAGTATAGGAGGGGTCGTAGTGTGGAGTATAGGAGGAGTAGTGTGGAGTATAGGAGGGGTCGTAGTGTGGAGTATAGGAGGGGTAGTAGTGTGGAGTATAGGAGGGGTAGTAGTGTGGAGTATAGGAGGGGTAGTAGTGTGTAGTATAGGAGGGGTCGTAGTGTGGAGTATAGGAGGGGTCGTAGTGTGGAGTATAGGAGGAGTCGGAGTATAGGAGGAGTCGTAGTGTGGAGTATAGGAGGGGTCGTAGTGTGGAGTATAGGAGGGGTAGTAGTGTGGAGTATAGGAGTGGTAGTAGTGTGGAGTATAGGAGGGGTCGTAGTGTGGAGTATAGGAGGGGTAGTAGTGTGGAGTATAGGAGGGGTCGTAGTGTGGAGTATAGGAGGAGTAGTGTGGAGTATAGGAGGAGTAGTAGTGTGGAGTATAGGAGGGGTAGTATTGTGGAGTACAGGAGGGGTAGTAGTGTGGAGTATAGGAGGGGTAGTAGTGTGGAGTACAGGAGGGGTCGTAGTGTGGAGTATAGGAGGGGTAGTAGTGTGGAGTATAGGAGGGGTCGTAGTGTGGAGTATAGGAGGTGTAGTAGTGTGGAGTATAGGAGGGGTAGTAGTGTGGAGTATAGGAGGGGTAGTAGTGTGGAGTACAGTGGTGGTAGTAGTAGTGTGGAGTATAGGAGGGGTAGTAGTGTGGAGTATAGGAGGGGTCGTAGTGTGGAGTATAGGAGTGGTAGTAGTAGTGTGGAGTACAGGAGGGGTAGTAGTGTGGAGTATAGGAGGGGTCGTAGTGTGGAGTATAGGAGGGGTAGTAGTGTGGAGTATAGGAGGGGTCGTAGTGTGGAGTATAGGAGGTGTAGTAGTGTGGAGTATAGGAGTGGTCGTAGTGTGGAGTATAGGAGGGGTCGTAGTGTGGAGTATAGGAGTGGTAGTAGTAGTGTGGAGTATAGGAGGGGTCGTAGTGTGGAGTATAGGAGGGGTCGTAGTGTGGAGTATAGGAGGTGTAGTAGTGTGGAGTATAGGAGGGGTCGTAGTGTGGAGTATAGGAGGTGTAGTAGTGTGGAGTATAGGAGGGGTCGTAGTGTGGAGTATAGGAGTGGTAGTAGTGTGGAGTATAGGAGGGGTCGTAGTGTGGAGTATAGGAGGTGTAGTAGTGTGGAGTATAGGAGGGGTCGTAGTGTGGAGTATAGGAGGTGTAGTAGTGTGGAGTATAGGAGGGGTCGTAGTGTGGAGTATAGGAGGGGTCGTAGTGTGGAGTATAGGAGGTGTAGTAGTGTGGAGTACAGGAGGGGTCGTAGTGTGGAGTACAGGAGGGGTAGTAGTGTGGAGTATAGGAGGGGTCGTAGTGTGGAGTATAGGAGGGGTCGTAGTGTGGAGTATAGGAGTGGTCGTAGTGTGGAGTATAGGAGGGGTCGTAGTGTGGAGTATAGGAGGTGTAGTAGTGTGGAGTATAGGAGGTGTAGTAGTGTGGAGTATAGGAGGGGTCGTAGTGTGGAGTATAGGAGGGGTCGTAGTGTGGAGTACAGGAGGGGTAGTAGTGTGGAGTACAGGAGGGGTCGTAGTGTGGAGTACAGGAGGGGTAGTAGTGTGGAGTATAGGAGGGGTAGTAGTGTGGAGTATAGGAGGGGTCGTAGTGTGGAGTATAGGAGGGGTCGTAGTGTGGAGTATAGGAGGGGTCGTAGTGTGGAGTATAGGAGGGGTCGTAGTGTGGAGTATAGGAGGTGTAGTAGTGTGGAGTATAGGAGGGGTCGTAGTGTGGAGTATAGGAGGGGTACTAGTGTGGAGTATAGGAGGTGTAGTAGTGTGAGTATAGGAGGGGTAGTAGTGTGGAGTACAGGAGGGGTCGTAGTGTGGAGTATAGGAGGTGTAGTAGTGTGGAGTATAGGAGGGGTCGTAGTGTGGAGTATAGGAGGGGTAGTAGTGTGGAGTATAGGAGGGGTCGTAGTGTGGAGTATAGGAGTGGTAGTAGTGTGGAGTATAGGAGTGGTAGTAGTGTGGAGTATAGGAGTGGTAGTAGTGTGGAGTATAGGAGGGGTCGTAGTGTGGAGTATAGGAGTGGTAGTAGTGTGGAGTATAGGAGTGGTAGTAGTGTGGAGTATAGGAGGGGTCGTAGTGTGGAGTATAGGAGGGGTCGTAGTGTGGAGTATAGGAGGGGTCGTAGTGTGGAGTATAGGAGGGGTCGTAGTGTGGAGTATAGGAGGGGTCGTAGTGTGGAGTATAGGAGTGGTAATAGTAGTAGTGTGGAGTACAGGAGTAGTGTGGAGTATAGGAGGGGTAGTAGTGTGGAGTATAGGAGGGGTAGTAGTGTGGAGTACAGGAGGGGTCGTAGTGTGGAGTATAGGAGGGGTCGTAGTGTGGAGTATAGGAGGGGTAGTAGTGTGGAGTACAGGAGGGGTCGTAGTGTGGAGTATAGGAGGGGTAGTAGTGTGGAGTATAGGAGTGGTAATAGTAGTAGTGTGGAGTACAGGAGTAGTGTGGAGTATAGGAGGGGTAGTAGTGTGGAGTATAGGAGGGGTAGTAGTAGTGTGGAGTATAGTAGTAGTGTGGAGTACGGGAGGGGTAGTAGTGTGGAGTATAGGAGGGGTAGTAGTAGTAGTGTGGAGTATAATAGGGGTAGTGCTAATAGTGTGGAGTACAGGAGTGGTAATAGTAGTAGTGTGGAGTACAGGAGTGGTAATAGTAGTAGTGTGGAGTACGGGAGGGGTAGTAGTGTGGAGTATAGGAGGGGTAGTAGTAGTAGTGTGGAGTATAAGAGGGGTAGTGCTAATAGTGTGGAGTATAGGAGGGGTAGTAGTGTGGAGTATAGGAGGGGTAGTAGTGTGGAGTATAGGAGGGGTCGTAGTGTGGAGTATAGGAGTGGTAATAGTAGTAGTGTGGAGTATAGGAGTGGTAATAGTAGTAGTGTGGAGTATAAGAGGGGTAGTGCTAATAGTGTGGAGTACAGGAGTGGTAATAGTTGTAGTGTGGATTATAGGAGGGGTAGTAGTGTGGAGTATAGGAGGGGTCGTAGTGTGGAGTATAGGAGTGGTAGTAGTAGTGTGGAGTATAGGAGTGGTAATAGTAGTAGTGTGGAGTATAAGAGGGGTAGTGCTAATAGTGTGGAGTACAGGAGTGGTAATAGTAGTAGTGTGGAGTATAGGAGGGGTCGTAGTGTGGAGTATAGGAGTGGTAATAGTAGTAGTGTGGAGTATAGGAGTGGTAATAGTAGTAGTGTGGAGTATAAGAGGGGTAGTGCTAATAGTGTGGAGTACAGGAGTGGTAATAGTAGTAGTGTGGAGTATAGGAGGGGTAGTAGTGTGGAGTACGGGAGTGGTGTGGAGTATAGGAGGGCAGTAGTGTGGAGTATAAGAGTGGTAGTAGTGTGGAGTACGGGAGTGGTGTGGAGTATAGGAGTGGTAGTAGTGTGGAGTATAAGAGTGGTAGTAGTGTGGAGTATAAGAGTGGTAGTAGTGTGGAGTACGGGAGTGGTGTGGAGTATAGGAGTGGTAGTAGTGTGGAGTATAAGAGTGGTAGTAGTGTGGAGTACAGGAGTGGTAGTAGTAGTAGTAGTGTGGAGTACAGGAGTGGTAGTGCTAATAGTGTGGAGTACAGGAGTGGTAGTATTGGCAGTGTGGAGTACAGGAGTGGTAGTGCTAATAGTGTGGAGTACAGGAGTGGTGGTGGTAGTAGTAGTGTGGAGTACAGGAGTGGTAGTGCTAATAGTGTGGAATACAGGAGTGGTAGTAGTAGTAGTGTGGAGTACAGAGGTGGTGGTAGTAGTAGTGTGGAGTACAGGAGTGGTAGTAGTAGTGTGGAGTACAGGAGTGGTAGTAGTGTGGAGTACAGGAGTGGTAGTAGTAGTGTGGAGTACAGGAGTGGTGGTAGTAGTAGTAGTGTGGAGTACAGGAGTGGTAGTGCTAATAGTGTGGAGTACAGGAGTGGTAGTAGTAGTAGTGGAGTACAGAGGTGGTAGTAGTAGTGTGGAGTACAGGAGTGGTAGTAGTAGTAATGTGGAGTACAGGAGTGGTAGTAGTAGTGTGGAGTACAGGAGTGGTAGTGCTAATAGTGTGGAGTACAGGAGTGGTAGTAGTAGTAGTAGTGTGGAGTACAGGAGTGGTAGTGCTAATAGTGTGGAGTACAGGAGTGGTAGTAGTAGTAATGTGGAGTACAGGAGTGGTGGTAGTAGTAGTAGTGTGGAGTACAGGAGTGGTAGTAGTAGTGTGGAGTACAGGAGTGGTAGTGCTAATAGTGTAGAGTACAGGAGTGGTAGTAGTAGTGTGGAGTACAGGAGTGGTAGTGCTAATAGTGTGGCGTACAGGAGTGGTAGTATTGGCAGTGTGGAGTACAGAGGTGGTAGTAGTAGTGTGGAGTACAGGAGTGGTAGTGCTAATAGTGTGGAGTACAGAAGTAGTAGTAGTGGTGTGGCGTTTCGGTCTTTTAGACCTTCATCAGGGGTCCATTGTGTTGGACGTTTCGGTCTATTAGACCCTCATCAGGGGTCCATTGTGTTGGACGTTTCGGTCTATTAGACCCTCATCAGGGGTCCATTTTGTTGGACGTTTAGGTCTTTTAGACCTTCATCAGGGGTCCATTGTGTTGGACGTTTCGGTCTTTTAGACCTTCATCAGGGGTCCATTGTGTTGGACGTTTCGGTCTATTAGACCCTCATCAAGGGTCCATTGTGTTGGACGTTTAGGTCTTTTAGACCTTCATCAGGGGTCCATTGTGTTGGACGTTTCGGTCTATTAGACCTTCATCGGGGGTCCATTTTGTTGGACGTTTAGGTCTTTTAGACCTTCATCAGGGGTCCATTGTGTTGGACGTTTCGGTCTTTTAGACCTTCATCAGGGGTCCATTGTGTTGGACGTTTCGGTCTATTAGACCCTCATCAAGGGTCCATTGTGTTGGACGTTTAGGTCTTTTAGACCTTCATCAGGGGGTCCATTGTGTTGGACGTTTCGGTCTTTACATTACTTCATCTCCAGTAATACGGGTCTGGTACACAAGCATTATATTTCACTTCCTGTTATAGATTCTAAGTAAGGGCTCGTGCCCACGGTCGTATGGCCTTGGTGCCCGTATTGCTGCCTGCAAACAGCAGGTTCACAATATAGAGGTACCGGCCGTGTGCGCTCCGTATCCATTCAGTTGAATGGGTCCACAAAATACAGAGCAGAAGGCCACTGAAGCACTACGGAGCACGTCCATGGGACTTCGGTCCGTGCCTCTGCAACGCAGAAAAATAGAAATGTATTTTTTTGCGGTTCGGACTGAATCTTGCAGATTGTGGACCCATTCAAGTGAAACGGCAGGCACACGGCCGGTGCCCGTGCGTTTTGAACCGCTGCATGGACACAGGGTGCACACGTTACTACAAGACTACAGGTGGAATAATAGGGTATTCACTACCATAGGGCAAATTGTCCTGGTGATATTGGATCTCCAGCCCTTACCATGCTGTAGGGTCAGCTTGATGGTAATGGGCACTATGGACTGATGAAGTTTCAGGAGAAGTGTTGGACGGGTAAAGGGACCTTCAGAGAGCATCAGCATTAACATTTTTTTTGCTGGAAAGTAAGTGATAAGCCTGATAAGGAAGGGAAATTTCTGAAGACCACCATTAAGAAGAGATATCCTCCCGGTTATGGGTGAGACGGTACAGGTCAGAGAGCACTGGCAATGAAACCCCTGTAAATAAGAAGATATTCTCCCGGGTACGGGTGAGCCAGAACCGGTACAGGTCAGAGGACACTGGCAATGACACCCCTGTAAATAAGAAGATATTCTCCCGGGTACGGGTGAGCCGGGATTGGTACAGGTCAGAGGACACTGGCAATGACACCCCTGTAAATAAGAAGATATTCTCCTGGGTACGGGTGAGCCGGGATTGGTACAGGTCAGAGAGCACTGGCAATGACATCCATGTAAATAAGATATTCTCCCGGGTACAGGTGAGCTGGAACCGGTACAGGTCAGAGAGCACTGGCAATGACATCCCTGTAAATATGAAGAGATATCCTCCCGAGTACGGGTGAGCCAGAACCGGTACAGGTCAGAGGACACTGGCAATGACATCCCTGTAAATATGAAGAGATATCCTCCCGAGTACGGGTGAGCCAGGACTGGTATAGGTCAGAGGACACTGGCAATGACATCCCTGTAAATAAGAAGATATTCTCCCGGGTACGGGTGAGCCAGGACTGGTATAGGTCAGAGGACACTGGCAATGACACCCCTGTAAATAAGAAGATATTCTCCTGGGTACGGGTGAGCCGGGATTGGTACAGGTCAGAGAGCACTGGCAATGACATCCATGTAAATAAGATATTCTCCCGGGTACAGGTGAGCTGGAACCGGTACAGGTCAGAGAGCACTGGCAATGACATCCCTGTAAATATGAAGAGATATCCTCCCGAGTACGGGTGAGCCAGAACCGGTACAGGTCAGAGGACACTGGCAATGACATCCCTGTAAATATGAAGAGATATCCTCCCGAGTACGGGTGAGCCAGGACTGGTATAGGTCAGAGGACACTGGCAATGACATCCCTGTAAATAAGAAGATATTCTCCCGGGTACGGGTGAGCCAGGACTGGTATAGGTCAGAGGACACTGGCAATGACATCCCTGTAAATAAGAAGATATTCTCCTGGGTACGGGTGAGCCGGGACCGGTACAGGTCAGAGAGCACTGGCAATGACATCCCTGTAAATAAGAAGAGATATCCTCCCGGGTACAGGTGAGCCAGGACTGGTATAGGTCAGAGGACACTGGCAATGACATCCCTGTAAATAAGAAGATATTCTCCTGGGTACAGGTGAGCTGGAACCGGTACAGGTCAGAGAGCAAAGGCAATGAAACCCCTGTAAATAAGAAGATATTCTCCTGGGTACGGGTGAGCCAGGAGCGGTACAGGTCAGAGGACACTGGCAATGACACCCCTGTAAATAAGAAGATATTCTCCCGGGTACGGGTGAGCCAGAACCGGTACAGGTCAGAGGACACTGGCAATGACACCCCTGTAAATAAGAAGATATTCTCCCGGGTACGGGTGAGCCGGGATTGGTACAGGTCAGAGGACACTGGCAATGACACCCCTGTAAATAAGAAGATATTCTCCTGGGTACGGGTGAGCCAGGAGCGGTACAGGTCAGAGGACACTGGCAATGACACCCCTGTAAATATGAAGAGATATCCTCCCGGGTACGGGTGAGCCGGGATTGGTACAGGTCAGAGAGCACTGGCAATGACACCTCTGTAAATAAGAAGAGATATCCTCCCGGGTACGGGTGAGCCGGGATTGGTACAGGTCAGAGAGCACTGGCAATGACATCCATGTAAATAAGATATTCTCCCGGGTACAGGTGAGCTGGAACCGGTACAGGTCAGAGAGCACTGGCAATGACATCCCTGTAAATATGAAGAGATATCCTCCCGAGTACGGGTGAGCCAGGACTGGTATAGGTCAGAGGACACTGGCAATGACATCCCTGTAAATAAGAAGATATTCTCCCGGGTACGGGTGAGCCGGGACCGGTACAGGTCAGAGAGCACTGGCAATGACATCCCTGTAAATAAGAAGATATTCTCCCGGGTACAGGTGAGCTGGAACCGGTACAGGTCAGAGAGCACTGGCAATGACATCCCTGTAAATATGAAGAGATATCCTCCCGAGTACGGGTGAGCCAGGACTGGTATAGGTCAGAGGACACTGGCAATGACATCCCTGTAAATAAGAAGATATTCTCCTGGGTACGGGTGAGCCGGGACCGGTACAGGTCAGAGAGCACTGGCAATGACATCCCTGTAAATAAGAAGAGATATCCTCCCGGGTACAGGTGAGCTGGAACCGGTACAGGTCAGAGAGCAAAGGCAATGAAACCCCTGTAAATAAGAAGATATTCTCCTGGGTACGGGTGAGCCAGGAGCGGTACAGGTCAGAGGACACTGGCAATGACACCCCTGTAAATATGAAGAGATATCCTCCCGGGTACGGGTGAGCCGGGATTGGTACAGGTCAGAGAGCACTGGCAATGACACCTCTGTAAATAAGAAGAGATATCCTCCCGGGTACGGGTGAGCCGGGATTGGTACAGGTCAGAGAGCACTGGCAATGACATCCATGTAAATAAGATATTCTCCCGGGTACAGGTGAGCTGGAACCGGTACAGGTCAGAGAGCACTGGCAATGACATCCCTGTAAATATGAAGAGATATCCTCCCGAGTACGGGTGAGCCAGGACTGGTATAGGTCAGAGGACACTGGCAATGACATCCCTGTAAATAAGAAGATATTCTCCCGGGTACGGGTGAGCCGGGACCGGTACAGGTCAGAGAGCACTGGCAATGACATCCCTGTAAATAAGAAGATATTCTCCCGGGTACAGGTGAGCTGGAACCGGTACAGGTCAGAGAGCACTGGCAATGACATCCCTGTAAATATGAAGAGATATCCTCCCGAGTACGGGTGAGCCAGGACTGGTATAGGTCAGAGGACACTGGCAATGACATCCCTGTAAATAAGAAGATATTCTCCTGGGTACGGGTGAGCCGGGACCGGTACAGGTCAGAGAGCACTGGCAATGACATCCCTGTAAATAAGAAGAGATATCCTCCCGGGTACAGGTGAGCTGGAACCGGTACAGGTCAGAGAGCAAAGGCAATGAAACCCCTGTAAATAAGAAGATATTCTCCTGGGTACGGGTGAGCCAGGAGCGGTACAGGTCAGAGGACACTGGCAATGACACCCCTGTAAATAAGAAGATATTCTCCCGGGTACGGGTGAGCCAGAACCGGTACAGGTCAGAGGACACTGGCAATGACACCCCTGTAAATAAGAAGATATTCTCCCGGGTACGGGTGAGCCGGGATTGGTACAGGTCAGAGGACACTGGCAATGACACCCCTGTAAATAAGAAGATATTCTCCTGGGTACGGGTGAGCCAGGAGCGGTACAGGTCAGAGGACACTGGCAATGACACCCCTGTAAATAAGAAGATATTCTCCTGGGTACGGGTGAGCCGGGATTGGTACAGGTCAGAGAGCACTGGCAATGACATCCATGTAAATAAGATATTCTCCCGGGTACAGGTGAGCTGGAACCGGTACAGGTCAGAGAGCACTGGCAATGACATCCCTGTAAATATGAAGAGATATCCTCCCGAGTACGGGTGAGCCAGGACTGGTATAGGTCAGAGGACACTGGCAATGACATCCCTGTAAATAAGAAGATATTCTCCCGGGTACGGGTGAGCCAGGACTGGTATAGGTCAGAGGACACTGGCAATGACATCCCTGTAAATAAGAAGATATTCTCCTGGGTACGGGTGAGCCGGGACCGGTACAGGTCAGAGAGCACTGGCAATGACATCCCTGTAAATAAGAAGAGATATCCTCCCGAGTACGGGTGAGCTGGAACCGGTACAGGTTAGAGAGCAAAGGCAATGAAACCCCTGTAAATAAGAAGATATTCTCCTGGGTACGGGTGAGCCAGGAGCGGTACAGGTCAGAGGACACTGGCAATGACACCCCTGTAAATAAGAAGATATTCTCCCGGGTACGGGTGAGCCAGAACCGGTACAGGTCAGAGGACACTGGCAATGACACCTCTGTAAATAAGAAGATATTCTCCCGGGTACGGGTGAGCCGGGATTGGTACAGGTCAGAGGACACTGGCAATGACACCCCTGTAAATAAGAAGATATTCTCCTGGGTACGGGTGAGCCGGGATTGGTACAGGTCAGAGAGCACTGGCAATGACATCCATGTAAATAAGATATTCTCCCGTGTACAGGTGAGCTGGAACCGGTACAGGTCAGAGAGCACTGGCAATGACATCCCTGTAAATATGAAGAGATATCCTCCCGGGTACGGGTGAGCCAGGACTGGTATAGGTCAGAGGACACTGGCAATGACATCCCTGTAAATAAGAAGATATTCTCCTGGGTACGGGTGAGCCGGGACCGGTACAGGTCAGAGAGCACTGGCAATGACATCCCTGTAAATAAGAAGAGATATCCTCCCGAGTACGGGTGAGCTGGAACCGGTACAGGTTAGAGAGCAAAGGCAATGACACCTCTGTAAATAAGAAGATATTCTCCTGGGTACGGGTGAGCCAGGAGCGGTACAGGTCAGAGGACACTGGCAATGACACCCCTGTAAATAAGAAGATATTCTCCCGGGTACGGGTGAGCCGGGATTGGTACAGGTCAGAGGACACTGGCAATGACACCCCTGTAAATAAGAAGATATTCTCCTGGGTACGGGTGAGCCGGGATTGGTACAGGTCAGAGGACACTGGCAATGACACCCCTGTAAATAAGAAGAGATATCCTCCCGGGTACGGGTGAGCCAGGACTAGTACAGGTCAGAGGACACTGGCAATGACACCCCTGTAAATAAAAAGATATTCTCCTGGGTACGGGTGAGCCGGGATTGGTACAGGTCAGAGGACACTGGCAATGACATCCCTGTAAATAAGAAGATATTCTCCCGGGTACGGGTGAGCCAGGACCGGTACAGGTCAGAGGACACTGGCAATGACACCCCTGTAAATAAGAAGATATTCTCCTGGGTACGGGTGAGCCAGGACTGGTACAGGTCAGAGGACACTGGCAATGACATCCCTGTAAATAAGAAGATATTCTCCCGGGTACGGGTCAGACGGGACCGGTACAGGTCAGAGGACACTGGCAATGACACCCCTGTAAATAAGAAGATATTCTCCTGGGTACGGGTGAGCCAGGACTGGTACAGGTCAGAGGACACTGGCAATGACACCCCTGTAAATAAAAAGATATTCTCCTGGGTACGGGTGAGCCGGGACCGGTACAGGTCAGAGGACACTGGCAATGACACCTCTGTAAATAAGAAGATATTCTCCCGGGTACGGGTGAGTTGGGACCGGTACAGGTCAGAGGACACTGGCAATGACACCCCTGTAAATAAGAAGAGATATCCTCCTGGGTATGGGTGAGACGGGACCGGTACAGGTCAGATGACACTGGCAATGACACCCCTGTAAATAAGAAGAGATATCCTCCTGGGTACGGGTCAGACGGGACCGGTACAGGTCAGAGGACACTGGCAATGACACCCCTGTAACTAAGAAGATATTCTCCTGGGTACGGGTGAGTTGGGACCGGTACAGGTCAGAGGACACTGGCAATGACACCCCTGTAAATAAGAAGAGATATCCTCCCGGGTACGGGTGAGCCAGGACTGGTACAGGTCAGAGGACACTGGCAATGACACCCCTGTAAATAAAAAGATATTCTCCTGGGTACGGGTGAGCCGGGACCGGTACAGGTCAGAGAGCACTGGCAATGACACCCCTGTAAATAAGAAGATATTCTCCTGGGTACGGGTGAGCCAGGACCGGTACAGGTCAGAGGACACTGGCAATGACACCCCTGTAAATAAGAAGATATTCTCCTGGGTACGGGTGAGCCAGGACCGGTACAGGTCAGAGGACACTGGCAATGACACCTCTGTAAATAAGAAGATATTCTCCTGGGTACGGGTGAGCCGGGACCGGTACAGGTCAGAGGACACTGGCAATGACACCCCTGTAAATAAGAAGATATTCTCCTGGGTACAGGTGAGTTGGGACCGGTACAGGTCAGAGGACACTGGCAATGACACCCCTGTAAATAAGAAGAGATATCCTCCCGGGTACGGGTGAGACGGGACCGGTACAGGTCAGATGACACTGGCAATGACACCCCTGTAAATAAAAAGATATTCTCCTGGGTACGGGTGAGCCAGGACCGGTACAGGTCAGAGAGCACTGGCAATGACACCTCTGTAAATAAGAAGATATTCTCCCGGGTACGGGTGAGCCAGGACTGGTACAGGTCAGAGAGCACTGGCAATGACACCTCTGTAAATAAGAAGATATTCTCCCGGGTACGGGTGAGCCAGGACTGGTACAGGTTAGAGGACACTGGCAATGACACCCCTGTAAATAAGAAGATATTCTCCCGGGTACGGGTGAGCCGGGACCGGTACAGGTCAGAGGACACTGGCAATGACACCCCTGTAAATAAGAAGATATTCTCCTGGGTACGGGTGAGTTGGGACCGGTACAGGTCAGAGGACACTGGCAATGACACCCCTGTAAATAAGAAGAGATATCCTCCCGGGTACGGGTGAGCCAGGACTGGTACAGGTCAGAGGACACTGGCAATGACACCCCTGTAAATAAGAAGATATCCTCCTGGGTACGGGTGAGCCGGGACCGGTACAGGTCAGAGGACACTGGCAATGACACCCCTGTAAATAAGAAGAGATATCCTCCCGGGTACGGGTGAGCCAGGACTGGTACAGGTCAGAGGACACTGGCAATGACACCCCTGTAAATAAGAAGATATTCTCCTGGGTACGGGTGAGCCAGGACTGGTACAGGTCAGAGAGCACTGGCAATGACACCCCTGTAAATAAGAAGAGATATCCTCCCGGGTACGGGTGAGCCAGGACTGGTACAGGTCAGAGAGCACTGGCAATGACACTTCTGTAAATAAGAAGATATTCTCCCGGGTACGGGTGAGTTGGGACCGGTACAGGTCAGAGGACACTGGCAATGACACCCCTGTAAATAAGAAGATATTCTCTTGGGTACGGGTGAGTTGGGACCGGTACAGGTCAGAGGACACTGGCAATGACACCCCTGTAAATAAGAAGAGATATCCTCCTGGGTACGGGTGAGCCAGGACTGGTATAGGTCAGAGGACACTGGCAATGACACCCCTGTAAATAAGAAGAGATATCCTCCTGGGTACGGGTCAGACGGGACCGGTACAGGTCAGAGGACACTGGCAATGACACCCCTGTAACTAAGAAGATATTCTCCTGGGTACGGGTGAGTTGGGACCGGTACAGGTCAGAGGACACTGGCAATGACACCCCTGTAAATAAGAAGAGATATCCTCCCGGGTACGGGTGAGCCAGGACTGGTACAGGTCAGAGGACACTGGCAATGACACCTCTGTAAATAAGAAGATATTCTCCTGGGTACGGGTGAGCCGGGACCGGTACAGGTCAGAGAGCACTGGCAATGACACCCCTGTAAATAAGAAGAGATATCCTCCCGGGTACGGGTGAGCCAGGACTGGTATAGGTCAGATGACACTGGCAATGACACCTCTGTAAATAAGAAGATATTCTCCTGGGTACGGGTGAGCCAGGACTGGTACAGGTCAGAGGACACTGGCAATGACACCCCTGTAAATAAAAAGATATTCTCCTGGGTACGGGTGAGCCGGGATTGGTACAGGTCAGAGAGCACTGGCAATGACATCCATGTAAATAAGATATTCTCCCGGGTACGGGTGAGCCAGGACCGGTACAGGTCAGAGGACACTGGCAATGACACCCCTGTAAATAAAAAGATATTCTCCCGGGTACGGGTGAGCCGGGATTGGTACAGGTCAGAGAGCACTGGCAATGACATCCATGTAATTAAGATATTCTCCCGGGTACAGGTGAGCTGGAACCGGTACAGGTCAGAGGACACTGGCAATGACATCCCTGTAAATATGAAGAGATATCCTCCCGGGTACGGGTGAGCCAGGACTGGTATAGGTCAGAGGACACTGGCAATGACACCTCTGTAAATAAGAAGATATTCTCCTGGGTACGGGTGAGCCGGGACCGGTACAGGTCAGAGAGCACTGGCAATGACATCCCTGTAAATAAGAAGAGATATCCTCCCGAGTACGGGTGAGCTGGAACCGGTACAGGTTAGAGAGCAAAGGCAATGACACCTCTGTAAATAAGAAGATATTCTCCTGGGTACGGGTGAGCCAGGAGCGGTACAGGTCAGAGGACACTGGCAATGACACCCCTGTAAATAAGAAGATATTCTCCTGGGTACGGGTGAGCCGGGATTGGTACAGGTCAGAGGACACTGGCAATGACATCCATGTAAATAAGAAGAGATATCCTCCCGGGTACGGGTGAGCCAGGACTAGTACAGGTCAGAGGACACTGGCAATGACACCCCTGTAAATAAAAAGATATTCTCCTGGGTACGGGTGAGCCGGGATTGGTACAGGTCAGAGGACACTGGCAATGACATCCCTGTAAATAAGAAGATATTCTCCCGGGTACGGGTGAGCCAGGACCGGTACAGGTCAGAGGACACTGGCAATGACACCCCTGTAAATAAGAAGATATTCTCCTGGGTACGGGTGAGCCAGGACTGGTACAGGTCAGAGGACACTGGCAATGACATCCCTGTAAATAAGAAGATATTCTCCCGGGTACGGGTCAGACGGGACCGGTACAGGTCAGAGGACACTGGCAATGACACCCCTGTAAATAAGAAGATATTCTCCTGGGTACGGGTGAGCCAGGACTGGTACAGGTCAGAGGACACTGGCAATGACACCCCTGTAAATAAAAAGATATTCTCCTGGGTACGGGTGAGACGGGACCGGTACAGGTCAGAGGACACTGGCAATGACACCTCTGTAAATAAGAAGATATTCTCCCGGGTACGGGTGAGTTGGGACCGGTACAGGTCAGAGGACACTGGCAATGACACCCCTGTAAATAAGAAGAGATATCCTCCTGGGTATGGGTGAGACGGGACCGGTACAGGTCAGATGACACTGGCAATGACACCCCTGTAAATAAGAAGAGATATCCTCCTGGGTACGGGTCAGACGGGACCGGTACAGGTCAGAGGACACTGGCAATGACACCCCTGTAACTAAGAAGATATTCTCCTGGGTACGGGTGAGTTGGGACCGGTACAGGTCAGAGGACACTGGCAATGACACCCCTGTAAATAAGAAGAGATATCCTCCCGGGTACGGGTGAGCCAGGACTGGTACAGGTCAGAGGACACTGGCAATGACACCCCTGTAAATAAGAAGAGATATCCTCCTGGGTATGGGTGAGACGGGACCGGTACAGGTCAGATGACACTGGCAATGACACCCCTGTAAATAAGAAGAGATATCCTCCCGGGTACGGGTGAGCCAGGACTGGTACAGGTCAGAGGACACTGGCAATGACACCCCTGTAAATAAAAAGATATTCTCCTGGGTACGGGTGAGCCGGGACCGGTACAGGTCAGAGAGCACTGGCAATGACACCCCTGTAAATAAGAAGATATTCTCCTGGGTACGGGTGAGCCAGGACCGGTACAGGTCAGAGGACACTGGCAATGACACCCCTGTAAATAAGAAGATATTCTCCTGGGTACGGGTGAGCCAGGACCGGTACAGGTCAGAGGACACTGGCAATGACACCCCTGTAAATAAGAAGATATTCTCCTGGGTACGGGTGAGCCGGGACCGGTACAGGTCAGAGGACACTGGCAATGACACCCCTGTAAATAAGAAGATATTCTCCTGGGTACAGGTGAGTTGGGACCGGTACAGGTCAGAGGACACTGGCAATGACACCCCTGTAAATAAGAAGAGATATCCTCCCGGGTACGGGTGAGACGGGACCGGTACAGGTCAGATGACACTGGCAATGACACCCCTGTAAATAAAAAGATATTCTCCTGGGTACGGGTGAGCCGGGACCGGTACAGGTCAGAGAGCACTGGCAATGACACCTCTGTAAATAAGAAGATATTCTCCCGGGTACGGGTGAGCCAGGACTGGTACAGGTCAGAGGACACTGGCAATGACACCCCTGTAAATAAGAAGAGATATCCTCCCGGGTACGGGTGAGCCGGGACCGGTACAGGTCAGAGAGCACTGGCAATGACACCTCTGTAAATAAGAAGATATTCTCCCGTAACAGGTGAGCCGGGACCGGTACAGGTCAGAGGACACTGGCAATGACACCCCTGTAAATAAGAAGATATTCTCCTGGGTACGGGTGAGTTGGGACCGGTACAGGTCAGAGGACACTGGCAATGACACCCCTGTAAATAAGAAGAGATATCCTCCCGGGTACGGGTGAGCCAGGACTGGTACAGGTCAGAGGACACTGGCAATGACACCCCTGTAAATAAGAAGATATTCTCCTGGGTACGGGTGAGCCGGGACCGGTACAGGTCAGAGGACACTGGCAATGACACCCCTGTAAATAAGAAGAGATATCCTCCTGGGTACGGGTGAGCCAGGACTGGTATAGGTCAGAGGACACTGGCAATGACACCCCTGTAAATAAGAAGAGATATCCTCCTGGGTACGGGTCAGACGGGACCGGTACAGGTCAGAGGACACTGGCAATGACACCCCTGTAACTAAGAAGATATTCTCCTGGGTACGGGTGAGTTGGGACCGGTACAGGTCAGAGGACACTGGCAATGACACCCCTGTAAATAAGAAGAGATATCCTCCCGGGTACGGGTGAGCCAGGACTGGTACAGGTCAGAGGACACTGGCAATGACACCTCTGTAAATAAGAAGATATTCTCCTGGGTACGGGTGAGCCGGGACCGGTACAGGTCAGAGAGCACTGGCAATGACACCCCTGTAAATAAGAAGAGATATCCTCCCGGGTACGGGTGAGCCAGGACTGGTATAGGTCAGATGACACTGGCAATGACACCTCTGTAAATAAGAAGATATTCTCCTGGGTACGGGTGAGCCAGGACTGGTACAGGTCAGAGGACACTGGCAATGACACCCCTGTAAATAAAAAGATATTCTCCTGGGTACGGGTGAGCCGGGATTGGTACAGGTCAGAGAGCACTGGCAATGACATCCATGTAAATAAGATATTCTCCCGGGTACGGGTGAGCCAGGACCGGTACAGGTCAGAGGACACTGGCAATGACACCCCTGTAAATAAAAAGATATTCTCCTGGGTACGGGTGAGCCGGGATTGGTACAGGTCAGAGAGCACTGGCAATGACATCCATGTAAATAAGATATTCTCCCGGGTACAGGTGAGCTGGAACCGGTACAGGTCAGAGAGCACTGGCAATGACATCCCTGTAAATATGAAGAGATATCCTCCCGGGTACGGGTGAGCCAGGACTGGTATAGGTCAGAGGACACTGGCAATGACACCTCTGTAAATAAGAAGATATTCTCCTGGGTACGGGTGAGCCGGGACCGGTACAGGTCAGAGAGCACTGGCAATGACATCCCTGTAAATAAGAAGAGATATCCTCCCGAGTACGGGTGAGCTGGAACCGGTACAGGTTAGAGAGCAAAGGCAATGACACCTCTGTAAATAAGAAGATATTCTCCTGGGTACGGGTGAGCCAGGAGCGGTACAGGTCAGAGGACACTGGCAATGACACCCCTGTAAATAAGAAGATATTCTCCTGGGTACGGGTGAGCGGGATTGGTACAGGTCAGAGGACACTGGCAATGACATCCATGTAAATAAGAAGAGATATCCTCCCGGGTACGGGTGAGCCAGGACTAGTACAGGTCAGAGGACACTGGCAATGACACCCCTGTAAATAAAAAGATATTCTCCTGGGTACGGGTGAGCCGGGATTGGTACAGGTCAGAGGACACTGGCAATGACATCCCTGTAAATAAGAAGATATTCTCCCGGGTACGGGTGAGCCAGGACCGGTACAGGTCAGAGGACACTGGCAATGACACCCCTGTAAATAAGAAGATATTCTCCTGGGTACGGGTGAGCCAGGACTGGTACAGGTCAGAGGACACTGGCAATGACATCCCTGTAAATAAGAAGATATTCTCCCGGGTACGGGTCAGACGGGACCGGTACAGGTCAGAGGACACTGGCAATGACACCCCTGTAAATAAGAAGATATTCTCCTGGGTACGGGTGAGCCAGGACTGGTACAGGTCAGAGGACACTGGCAATGACACCCCTGTAAATAAAAAGATATTCTCCTGGGTACGGGTGAGACGGGACCGGTACAGGTCAGAGGACACTGGCAATGACACCTCTGTAAATAAGAAGATATTCTCCCGGGTACGGGTGAGTTGGGACCGGTACAGGTCAGAGGACACTGGCAATGACACCCCTGTAAATAAGAAGAGATATCCTCCTGGGTATGGGTGAGACGGGACCGGTACAGGTCAGATGACACTGGCAATGACACCCCTGTAAATAAGAAGAGATATCCTCCTGGGTACGGGTCAGACGGGACCGGTACAGGTCAGAGGACACTGGCAATGACACCCCTGTAACTAAGAAGATATTCTCCTGGGTACGGGTGAGTTGGGACCGGTACAGGTCAGAGGACACTGGCAATGACACCCCTGTAAATAAGAAGAGATATCCTCCCGGGTACGGGTGAGCCAGGACTGGTACAGGTCAGAGGACACTGGCAATGACACCCCTGTAAATAAGAAGAGATATCCTCCTGGGTATGGGTGAGACGGGACCGGTACAGGTCAGATGACACTGGCAATGACACCCCTGTAAATAAGAAGAGATATCCTCCCGGGTACGGGTGAGCCAGGACTGGTACAGGTCAGAGGACACTGGCAATGACACCCCTGTAAATAAAAAGATATTCTCCTGGGTACGGGTGAGCCGGGACCGGTACAGGTCAGAGAGCACTGGCAATGACACCCCTGTAAATAAGAAGATATTCTCCTGGGTACGGGTGAGCCAGGACCGGTACAGGTCAGAGGACACTGGCAATGACACCCCTGTAAATAAGAAGATATTCTCCTGGGTACGGGTGAGCCAGGACCGGTACAGGTCAGAGGACACTGGCAATGACACCTCTGTAAATAAGAAGATATTCTCCTGGGTACGGGTGAGCCGGGACCGGTACAGGTCAGAGGACACTGGCAATGACACCCCTGTAAATAAGAAGATATTCTCCTGGGTACAGGTGAGTTGGGACCGGTACAGGTCAGAGGACACTGGCAATGACACCCCTGTAAATAAGAAGAGATATCCTCCCGGGTACGGGTGAGACGGGACCGGTACAGGTCAGATGACACTGGCAATGACACCCCTGTAAATAAAAAGATATTCTCCTGGGTACGGGTGAGCCGGGACCGGTACAGGTCAGAGAGCACTGGCAATGACACCTCTGTAAATAAGAAGATATTCTCCCGGGTACGGGTGAGCCAGGACTGGTACAGGTCAGAGGACACTGGCAATGACACCCCTGTAAATAAGAAGAGATATCCTCCCGGGTACGGGTGAGCCGGGACCGGTACAGGTCAGAGAGCACTGGCAATGACACCTCTGTAAATAAGAAGATATTCTCCCGTAACAGGTGAGCCGGGACCGGTACAGGTCAGAGGACACTGGCAATGACACCCCTGTAAATAAGAAGATATTCTCCTGGGTACGGGTGAGTTGGGACCGGTACAGGTCAGAGGACACTGGCAATGACACCCCTGTAAATAAGAAGAGATATCCTCCCGGGTACGGGTGAGCCAGGACTGGTACAGGTCAGAGGACACTGGCAATGACACCCCTGTAAATAAGAAGATATTCTCCTGGGTACGGGTGAGCCGGGACCGGTACAGGTCAGAGGACACTGGCAATGACACCCCTGTAAATAAGAAGAGATATCCTCCCGGGTACGGGTGAGCCAGGACTGGTACAGGTCAGAGGACACTGGCAATGACACCCCTGTAAATAAGAAGATATTCTCCTGGGTACGGGTGAGCCAGGACTGGTACAGGTCAGAGAGCACTGGCAATGACACCCCTGTAAATAAGAAGAGATATCCTCCCGGGTACGGGTGAGCCAGGACTGGTACAGGTCAGAGGACACTGGCAATGACACTTCTGTAAATAAGAAGATATTCTCCCGGGTACGGGTGAGTTGGGACCGGTACAGGTCAGAGGACACTGGCAATGACACCCCTGTAAATAAGAAGATATTCTCTTGGGTACGGGTGAGTTGGGACCGGTACAGGTCAGAGGACACTGGCAATGACACCCCTGTAAATAAGAAGAGATATCCTCCTGGGTACGGGTGAGCCAGGACTGGTATAGGTCAGAGGACACTGGCAATGACACCCCTGTAAATAAGAAGAGATATCCTCCTGGGTACGGGTCAGACGGGACCGGTACAGGTCAGAGGACACTGGCAATGACACCCCTGTAACTAAGAAGATATTCTCCTGGGTACGGGTGAGTTGGGACCGGTACAGGTCAGAGGACACTGGCAATGACACCCCTGTAAATAAGAAGAGATATCCTCCCGGGTACGGGTGAGCCAGGACTGGTACAGGTCAGAGGACACTGGCAATGACACCTCTGTAAATAAGAAGATATTCTCCTGGGTACGGGTGAGCCGGGACCGGTACAGGTCAGAGAGCACTGGCAATGACACCCCTGTAAATAAGAAGAGATATCCTCCCGGGTACGGGTGAGCCAGGACTGGTATAGGTCAGAGGACACTGGCAATGACACCTCTGTAAATAAGAAGATATTCTCCTGGGTACGGGTGAGCCAGGACTGGTACAGGTCAGAGAGCACTGGCAATGACACCCCTGTAAATAAGAAGATATTCTCCCGGGTACAGGTGAGCCAGGACTGGTATAGGTCAGAGGACACTGGCAATGACACCCCTGTAAATAAGAAGAGATATCCTCCCGGGTACGGGTGAGCCAGGACCGGTACAGGTCAGAGGACACTGGCAATGACACCTCTGTAAATAAGATATTCTCCCGGGTACAGGTGAGCCGGGACCGGTACAGGTCAGAGGACACTGGCAATGACACCCCTGTAAATAAGAAGATATTCTCTTGGGTACGGGTGAGTTGGGACCGGTACAGGTCAGAGGACACTGGCAATGACACCCCTGTAAATAAGAAGAGATATCCTCCTGGGTACGGGTGAGCCAGGACTGGTATAGGTCAGAGGACACTGGCATTGACACCCCTGTAAATAAGAAGAGATATCCTCCCGGGTACGGGTGAGCCAGGACTAGTACAGGTCAGATGACACTGGCAATGACACCCCTGTAAATAAGAAGATATTCTCCTGGGTACGGGTGAGTTGGGACCGGTACAGGTCAGAGGACACTGGCAATGACACCCCTGTAAATAAGAAGATATTCTCCTGGGTACGGGTGAGCCAGGACCGGTACAGGTCAGAGGACACTGGCAATGACACCCCTGTAAATAAGAAGATATTCTCCCGGGTACGGGTGAGTTGGGACCGGTACAGGTCAGAGGACACTGGCAATGACACCCCTGTAAATAAGAAGATGGGACTTAGTCGTTTCTCTGCATGAAATTGACCGACCGCACAGCCCAAATCTATGGAACTGTTTTGGGCAGGAAATTGTGCTTGCGGTCGGTCATAAAGGACTTCACTTTACTTTTGATCCGCTGGAGGGATTTGTGTGATTTTTGGAAGTGTTTCTGTTTGATGTATGCTGAGTTTAACCACCTCCGGACCGCTGAACGCAGCGACGCGTCCTGGAGGTGGTTGATTCATTCCGCCTGGACGCGCCGGCGCGTCCTCTCGCGAGACGCGAGATTTCGGTCACAGCCGGCCCGCGCATGCGCATCGCGGGCCGGCAAAAGTTCGAGGAGTATTGCATCAGCAACCTGCCAGCCAATGATCGTCGCTGGCAGGTTGCTGATTTTTAAAAAACCGAATCACAAGCCATATAACACATTATATTAGTAAATATGATCTGTTATATGGCTTCTCTGCTCCTCTGCTGGTCCTTTTCGTCGGTTGGATCCAGCAGAGGAGCAGACTTCACAGTGAGTACACACCAAACACTGTCCTTAGCCCCAGATCACCCTCCATCACCCCCATCATCCAAATTAACCCCTTGATCGCCCCCCTGTCAATCACTTAGTGAAAGACAAAAAGTGATCAGTGTAAACTGTCACTTTTTTTTCACTGGTATTGACGGTTAGGTTTTAGGATAGTTTAGGCCCCTTGGTTAGGTAGTTAGCGTCAGTTAGCGCCCAGCCCACCGCACCGCAGTCACTTATTCGCTGATTAGCGTATCGCTAATCAGCATTTGTACTTTTATAGTATCTGTAAGTGATCAAAACTGATCACGGTCAGATCTATAATAGTATTAGTGTCACCTTAGCTCGCCCTCCACCCAAAACGCAGTGTTTGCCCGATCAGGCCTGATCGGTCGCCCACACGTGCGTTCACCCACGCCCGCCCCACCGCAGTGACAAAAAATAAAAATTTTTTGATCACTGCACATTCACTTTACAAGCACTGCGGCGATAAAAAAAAATCAGTTTTGATATTTTTTATCAACCGCAGCGGCCTCCGGTACTTCGCTAGCCTCCCCTTTGTAAGACAGGCTTGCTTTTTTTCTTGGGTAGTCTCAGGGAATACCCCTAAATTTAGTAGTCCAAATGTCAAACAGGGGGTATTCTTCTGAAGAGGCCTACAGGATTCTGACCCAGTCAGATGAGGAGTGGGAACCCTCATCTGACGAATCTAGCGGGTCAGAATATGAACCTGTAGAAAGCAGTGGCTCTCTGACCCAAAGTTCGGACGAGGAGGTTGAGGTCCCTGGCAGCACCAGGCGTACCCGGCCCCGTGTCGCTAGACCACAGGTTGCGCAGGATCCGCTTCAAGAGCAGCAGAGTGGGGCTGTCGCTGCCGGATCACGTGGTGAGGCATACACCAGCAGCGCAGCCCTCCCTGGACCTAGTACCAGCACTGCCGTACAACATGGTGAAGTGGCGAGCACCAGAAGGGCAGTTGAAGCTGGTACGGTGGCACGTGCAGTAGTTACCCCGTCGCAGCCACCGCACAGACAGGCCCGTAGAGCCCCTAGAATCCCTGAGGTGCTGGCAAACCCTGATTGGCAGTCACCAACTTCAGCCGCACCAGTAGTTCCCCCTTTCACCGCCCAGTCTGGAGTTCGGGTTGAGACAGCTCAGATCGGTTCGGCCCTGGGATTTTTTGAGCTGTTCTTGACTGCGGAGCTCTTGGACTTAGTCGTGGCAGAGACAAACCGGTATGCCACACAATTTATATCCGCCAACCCGGGAAGCTTTTATGCCCAGCCTTTCCGGTGGAAACCAGTCCAAGTTTCCGAACTTAAAATTTTTCTGGGCCTTCTCCTCAACATGGGTCTAACTAAAAAGCATGAATTGCGGTCATATTGGTCCACGAACCCAATTCATCACATGCCCATGTTCTCTGCTGCTATGTCCAGGACACGATTTGAGACCATCCTGCGTTTCCTGCGTTTTAGAGACAACACCACCTCCCGTCCCAGAGGCCACCCAGCTTTTGACCGGCTCCACAAAATTCGGCCCCTCATAGACCATTTCAACCAGAAATTTGCAGATTTGTATACCCCACAGCAAAACATCTGTGTAGACAAGTCCCTAATACATTTTACCGGGCGCCTTGGCTTCAAACAATACATCCCAAGTAAGCGCGCCCGGTATGGGGTCAAATTGTATAAGCTCTGTGAAAGGGCCACAGGCTATACCAACAAATTTCGGATCTATGAGGGAAAAGATCAGACCCTGGAGCCGGTCGGTTGCCCTGACTACCTGGGAAGCAGTGGGAAGACAGTCTGGGACTTGGTGTCACCCTTATTCGGCAAGGGGTACCATCTTTATGTGGACAATTTCTACACAAGTGTGGCCCTCTTTAGGCATTTGTTTCTAGAACAGATTTGCGCTTGTGGCACCGCGTGAACTAGTCGCGTGGGCTTCCCCCAACGGCTCGTTACCACCCGTCTTGCAAGGGGGGAGAGGGCTGCCTTGTGTAACGAAGAACTGCTCGCGGTGAAATGGAGAGACAAGCGTGACGTTTACATGCTCTCCTCCATTCACGCAGACACGACAATCCAAATTGAAAGGGCAACCCGTGTCATTGAAAAGCCCCTCTCAGTCCACGACTATAATGCGCTCATGGGAGGGGTGGACTTCAATGACCAGATGTTGGCTCCCTATTTAGTTTCCCGACGCACCAGACGCTGGTATAAGAAGGTGTCTGTATATTTGATTCAATTGGCGCTGTATAATAGTTTTGTTCTCTACAGTAAGGCTGGGAGAACACGATCCTTCCTCAAATTTCAGGAAGAGATCATCGAGAACCTCCTGTATCCAGGAGGTTCCGTGGCCCCAACCACCAGTGTAGTTAGCCGTCTACACGAGCGACATTTCCCCAGTGTCGTTCCTGGTACCTCAACCCAACCGCCACCCCGAAAAAAATGTTGTGTCTGTAGCAGGAGTGGAATAAGGCGTGACACCCGCTATTTCTGTCCTGACTGTCCTGACCACCCTGCCCTATGCTTAGGAGAGTGTTTCCGGAAGTACCACACACAGGTACACCTAGCATAGGGATTGCATCTCACAGGACAGGCACACAGGGCTATTAGGGCCCTTTCTCTCACAGCTGCTGCAAACCTTTCCTTTCACCTGGGATAAAGTGCATAACGTACTTCTCCACATCTTTGGGCGATTTGCGCTTTGCACATTGTCCCATGGGGAAGGAGAGGTTTGTTCTATAAAGGTAAAAAAAACTAAACAAAAAAAAAATTACCGGTAAGTAAAAAAGTTAACGTTCAGTTAAAAAAGTTAAAAAAAGTTTATATGTTCTGTTCAAAAGTTAATAAATTTATTGTGTTGCGGCCTGGTTTTTTCTTTTTTTTTTTTTTACCATCCAGGTGGACCAACCGATCGACTAGCTGCAGCACTGATGTGCATTCGGACAGAAGCATTGCGCTGCTGTCAGATTACACGCAAGTCGGTGTATGCGGCGCTGCAAGACGAGATTTCTCCTCTGCAGTAAAAGATACGTTTGCCGAGGCATATGAGCTGAGGAGGCGGCGGTGTTCATATACTTTGGCAAACACTTTGTATATAAAAAAAATAAATAAATCCCGGCAATGATTTATTCATCCACATCGATTGATGTGAATGGAGAAATCTGGTTTGCCAGGGCATACGAGCTAAGTGGGTATGGATGTTGGGCAGACGCCTTTCCCCTCCATTTTTTTTTTTTGGCAGAGATCTTTTCATCCACATTGATCGATGCGAATGAAGAAATCTGTGCCGTTCATTTTTTCTTTCAGCCCAGAGGCTGAACGGAAAAAAAAATCTCATTACCCGTATGCTCAATATAAGGAGAATAGCAGAAACTCCTAATGCTGGGCATACATGTAATGATTGCGGAGACCCTCAAATGCCAGGGCAGTACAAACACCCCACAAATGACCCCATTTTGGAAAGAAGACACCCCAAGGTATTCGCTGAGGGGCATATTGAAAGATTGAAATTTTTGTCCCAAGTTAGCAGAAAGGGAGACTTTGTGCGAAAAAAAAAAAAAAAAAAAACAATTTCCGCTAACTTGTGCCAAAAAAAAATAAATTCTAGGAACTCACCATGCCCCTCATTGAATACCTTGGGGTGTCTTCTTTCCAAAATGGGGTCAAATGTGGGGTATTTATACTGCCCTGGCATTTTAGGGGCCCCAAAGCGTGAGAAGAAGTCTGGTATCCAAATGTCTAAAAATGCCCTCCTAAAAGGAATGTGGGCCCCTTTGCCCATCTAGGCTGCAAAAAAGTGTCACACATGTGGTATCGCCGTATTCAGGAGAAGTTGGGGAATGTGTTTTGGGGTGTCTTTTTACATATACCCATGCTGGGTGAGAGAAATATCTTGGCAAAAGACAACTTTTCCCATTTTTTTTATACAAAGTTGGCATTTGACCAAGATATTTATCTCACCCAGCATGGGTATATGTAAAATGATTTGGTAGGGGCAGAGGTCGACAAAGGACAAGAGGTCGTAGAGGAGATAGGAACAATTCAAGAGGGGGTCAGACTGGTGGTGGGTTTGATTTTTTAGAGACACCCTATCCACTCCGCAATCGGGGTCCTCAGAAACCACCTTTACAGACAACAAGGCCCCAGGGAAATATAGCCAAATAGTCAATCTATCTAGCCAGTCTTTACAGGATTCAGAGATGTGTATTTTAAGTAAGGGCCTCTCTTTTGTCCCTGCATCAAGTTTCGACCTTTTCAGCTGGGTGAGAGACATCCATCTCTTTGCGAGGAAACTCAGGTGGCGCAAACATTTTGCGTTGGTTGAGAAACGTGAAAGCAAAGAGATGGGTGTCTCACCAGACATTTTGAAGGATGTCCGTCTGTTATTTAGTCTTAGTGAGAGTGTACCTCAGGAAGGTAAGGGTCCATTTACCACTCTGAAAAATAAAAGTGTTAAAACCCCACCATCGGGGGATCCTACTTGTATCGATGTATTTGTTAATCAAGTATGTCGTGATTTGTCGAACTTGGTACCATCTTTACATGACTTTAATTGCAGCAAAGCTGAATACAAATCTCTACAAAATCTTGAACAAAAGAAAAATCTCACCATCAAACCTTCTGATAAAGGGGGGAACATTGTCCTGATGGACACTACAGATTATAGGGCAATGTGCCAGTCTTTACTCAGTGATGGAGACACTTATGAGAAACTTAATAGTGACCCCACCGGCACTTTTCAGCAAGAACTGATTTGCATTCTACGGGAAGCTAAAATGGAAGATCTGATCTCAGGGGAGGAATTTGATTTCCTTTATAAAAAACATCCAACTTTAGCCACCTTTTATAGTTTACCAAAAATTCACAAGGGTGGCACCCCTGTCAAAGGTCGCCCCATTGTGTCGGGTGTAAACAGCTTGACACAGAATGTGGGGATCTATATAGATCACATTTTGGCACCCTTTGTCAAGACCTTGCCCTCTTACCTGAGGGACACGAGCGATCTATTGGGTCGCCTAGAGGGGGTATCCATGGAGGAGGGTACATCTTTGGCCTCGATTGACGTGGAGGCCTTATACTCCTCAATACCCCATACCCTAGGATTGAGGGCCGTGGAAACATTCTTGAGCACAAGGGGACGTCAGTTTCATTCACATAACTCATTTGTCTTACGTCTACTAAATTTTGTCTTGACAAGGAATTTCTTTTTGTTCGACGGGGTTCTGTACCACCAGCTCAGGGGCACCGCGATGGGGAGTTCTTGTGCCCCATCGTATGCAAATTTGTTCCTGGGCTGGTGGGAACGGACCCTGGTATTCAACGATGCACCTAGTAATTTCATCCCATGCGTTTTAACGTGGGCCAGATTTATAGACGACATTTTTGTCGTCTGGAAGGGCAAGGAGAGTGAGTTCATCGCGTTCATAAAAGAACTGAACATTAATTCCATCAATATGAGATTCACCTTTGAATACAAAACCAACACCTTGCCCTTCCTGGATATAGAGATATCAAGGGACAAGGACAATATGCTACAAACTAAAACATTCAGGAATCCTACCTCCACGAATGCGCTGCTACATTGGACGAGTCATCATCCACAACCCCTCAAGAGAGGGATACCGGTGGGACAGTACCTGCGCATTAGGAGGAACTGTTCCACCTGGTATGACTTTAAGAAACAGGCTAAAGATCTACGGTGCAGGTTTCGTGAGAGGGGGTATCCTGATGTTGTTTTGAGATCAGCTTACAGGAGGGCTTGTAACAGCAAGAGGGATGAACTATTATACCCTAAACCTAAAATAACAACCAGTGGTCCGATACGTCTGATAGGCACATTTGATGGTGCCTCAGATGAAGTAAAACAGATACTCAGGAACCACTGGGAGGTCCTCCTACTAGACCCTGATATCAAAAGTGCCATCTCTGAGACAGTACAGGTCACATATCGCAGGGGTTTGAGCCTCAAGGACCGATTGGTCCACAGCCACTTCAGCGAAAACCAGGAGGGCAGAGAAACCTGGCTCCGACGACCTGTTGGTAGTTTTCGCTGCAGTGGCTGTGTAGCGTGCCCTCACATTACACAGGGACGCACATTTTGTGGTAGTGTCACTGGTAAGACTTACCAGATCAGACAATTTGTTAATTGCCGCTCAAGGGGCGTGATTTATAAAGCAAACTGTATTTGTGGCCTTGAGTATGTGGGCAAGACCACCCGTGAATTACGTCGTCGGGTTGGGGAACATCTGGGTGATGTCAGGAATGATAGGGACACACCCTTAGCCACACATATCAATACTGTACATGGAGGTGACATATCTGGCCTAAGATTCATGGGAATTGAAATTGTTCAAAAACCAAGACGAGGGGGCGACTGGGACAGGAGGATTTTACAGAGGGAGACCTGGTGGATCTTCCAACTGCAAACTGTGGCTCCTTTGGGGTTGAATGAACAGTTGTCATTCAATAGTTACATCGATCCTTAAGTCCATTGATCCACTCATCTATGTGTACCCTCGATCTGCACATTCTTTAATCCTTACCTGTCTCTTTTCTCCCTCTCGTCTTCTGCAATTGTTGCTGCTGTTTGTGGTGGAAGCATCCTATAGTTTAAATCAAAACAGTTATTATGAGACCCAACTACATGAGCTCTAAATAAACATATTATCCGGAGATCAAGGAACTATCGATCTCTGATGTATGAACTTACTGTTTAATGTGCCATGTGGAGATGCCTTGCCTACTTACTTCACTGACACATTGAAACAAATCCGCCCCGTTGTAACGTCAACAACCCTGTGCGGTGTGGGGCGGCGTTATGGCCATTGCGGCCGCCGGACTGACAGCTGAGCTACCTTGGTTTTTACCCTGTGGTAAAGGCTGTTTTGTATGCGGTTGCTATGACAGCATGATTCGCCGAGCGCCTCCCACCACGGCCGGGTCATCTGATCGGGAAACGATCACGTGTTGTTGTCACGTGACCCGATCAGCTGATGCGATGACGTCAATGGGCGGAGAATGGGCGGAACAGGACGGCTTTTTAAATGAGCCGCGAACTCACCCTCGTTGCAGCTGCCATACGCGGAATGCCGAGGCGTGACACCCGCGCCTCTCTGTGAACAGTTGGCGCATCACGACTGTACAGATAAGTACCTTGCTGACTGCATGTGCTCAAACATTATCGCTGTACTAGCGCTTCCTGGCACATAGCATTGAACGGCTTTTGAATATCATCTGGTGGGTGACAATACACCAGCAAAGCCGATCCAATGCTTAAGAGACAGCTTCTTCAGTGCAGGTCATATGTATTGTCTTATACCTGGACCTTAATTCAACTGGTGGTCTATCTGTTATACCATGCTTTATGAGTGACTTTTGAACAGGTAGTCACTTTATTATTTTTGATTGATGAATCAAACTAGCGACCCTCAAACAGGTGGTCACTGGTTAGTTTGAGTGTTTTTTAACCAGAATGACTCTAGACCCAGTTACTTGATAACCTTTGAGTCTATGACCCTGAATACAGGTGGTCATAGGGGGTTTTCTGAGTCCTTTTTGGGGAAAAGACAATATTTCTGTATATCATTAGTGTGGCTATTGCTCTTGATACCTGAGAGCTACCTTTTACAGAAATTGATATATTGGACTGAATTTGTTACATCTACAATTCAGTCAAATTTGTGACCAGTACATTTAAAGGTTGTAGTCCCCTGAAGATTTTCTAACCTTCAAGGAAACGCGTCGGGACATTCTTTATCAACTTGGGACCCACTATTGATCCCTGAGCACTGTACCTATATAGCTCATTCATCGCATTTATATAGGTTGTCTCTCATATATATATATTTTTTGTTTGTCAGTCTTTATACACTGCCCTCCTTTTTCTGATTTATTTTTCTATCCTCTAGATTTAGGGACCACACTCTATCTCTCGGACAAAGCTGGGCAGTCCATGTCTAGGTAGGGCTATCTAGGGTTAGTGATGGATGTATAGTGTGTTGAGGAGTTAGGATAAGGGACATCTAGGGCTGTGACCCAGCAGTGTGTCCCTCTTACTACGCATCCTTTCTTCTCAACCTATCATTATATCTGTCCCTTCTCCTCTCTCTAAATTGGCATGCCAACGGAGAGTTGTATGCAATATCCCAATTGCACTCAGTCTAGATTTTTTCTATATATCAAGGGCCCATTATTTTAACTTTTGATATAATTAAATGTTAAGTATTAATAAAGCTACCCATATTGTGAATATTTTTTATATGTAAAATGACACCCCAAAACACATTCCCCAACTTCTCCTGAGTACGGAGATACCAGATGTGTGACACTTTTTTGCAGCCTAGGTGGGCAAAGGGGCCCATATTCCAAAGAGCACCTTTCGGATTTCACCGGCCATTTTTTACAGAATTTGATTTCAAACTCCTTACCACACATTTGGGCCCCTAGAATGCCAGGGCAGTATAACTACCCCACAAGTGACCCCATTTTGGAAAGAAGACACCCCAAGGTATTCGCTGATGGGCATAGTGAGTTCATGGAAGTTTTTATTTTTTGTCACAAGTTAGTGGAATATGAGACTTTGTAAGAAAAAAAAAAATCATCATTTTCCGCTAACTTGTGACAAAAAATAAAAAGTTCTATGAACTCACTATGCCCATCAGCGAATACCTTAGGGTGTCTACTTTCCGAAATGGGGTCATTTGTGGGGTAGTTGTACTGTCTGGGCATTGTAGAACCTCAGGAAACATGACAGGTGCTCAGAAAGTCAGAGCTGCTTCAAAAAGCGGAAATTCACATTTTTGTACCATAGTTTGTAAACGCTATAACTTTTACCCAAACCATTTTTTTTTACCCAAACATTTTTTTTTTATCAAAGACATGTAGAACAATAAATTTAGAGAAAAATTTATATATGGATGTCGTTGTTTTTGCAAAATTTTACAACTGAAAGTGAAAAATTTCATTTTTTTGCTAAAAAATCGTTAAATTTCTATTAATAACAAAAAAAGTAAAAATGTCAGCAGCAATGAAATACCACCAAATGAAAGCTCTATTAGTGAGAAGAAAAGGAGGTAAAATTCATTTGGGTGGTAAGTTGCATGACCGAGCAATAAACGGTGAAAGTAGTGTAGGTCAGAAGTGTAAAAAGTGGCCTGGTCATTAAGGGAGTTTAAGCTAAGGGGGCTGAGGTGGTTAAATATGTAATTTTTATGGAGATGGAATGTATGGTTTTAAAGTTACAGTGCATGTTTACAAACTGTATTTTTACTGTCTGTGATAGTTATGTTAATCCATAATTATATCCCAGACAGAAGGGAGGATTTTGTGTATTCGGGTGGGGATTCCTCTCCTATTGTTCTCACATGTGTATTGGTGATCTCCCTTTGTCCTGGGAGATAATTGAATTGCACTCCGGGTGTCTCCAGGGCAGAGAGGAGGAAACCATGATGCATTGTGGGGACCTGCATAAATACGGGCGGGTAGCCCTCAATAAAGAGTTCAGCTCAGTTCATGTTTTTCTAACCCTTCAAAACGCAGCCTCGTCTCGTTATTGGAGGGAATTGCTGTGTCACGCTGGGGACTGCTATGCTCTGCATATTCCCTGGAGGAGAGATCTTTCCCACACGGTCCTGAATGCTGGAGGTTCATTCAGGGTGGAAGGAAGACGGCGCGGCTCCAGTTAAGCTACGGCGGTTGTGGAGTCTGCGGTGCTTGTGGTGTCCAGTGCGGTGCTTGTGGTCCTCGGCGCAAGCTAGGAAGCGTCCATTAACGGAAGCGGATCCGTTACAAAAGGGAAGCAGAGGTCACAACCCTAAAGAAGGACCCCGCAGAGCCAGCCGGAGAGAATGAGAAGCAGAGGTCACAGCCCTAAAGAAGGACCCCGCAGAGCCAGCCGGTGATAATAAAGAGAAGCAGAGGTCACGACCCTAAAAAAGGACCCCGCCGAGCCATCCGTAGAGAATAAAGAGAATCAGAGGTCGCGACCCTAAAGAAGGACCCCGCAGAGCCAGCCGGAGAGAATAAAGGGAATCAGAGGTCACAACCCTAAAGAAGGACCCCGCAGAGCCAGCCGGAGAGAATGAGAAGCAGAGGTCACAGCCCTAAAGAAGGACCCCGCAGAGCCAGCCGGTGATAATAAAGAGAAGCAGAGGTCACAACCATAAAGAAGGACCCCGCCGAGCCATCCGTAGAGAATAAAGAGAATCAGAGGTCGCGACCCTAAAGAAGGACCCCGCAGAGCCAGCCGGAGAGAATAAAGAGAAGCAGAGGTCACAGCCCTAAAGAAGGACCCCGCAGAGACAGCCGGTGATAATAAAGAGCAGAAGAGGTCACAGCCCTAAAGAAGGACCCCGCAGAGCCAGCCGGAGAGAATAATGAGAAGCAGAGGTCACAGCCCTAAAGAAGAACCCCGCAGAGCCAGGCAGAGATAATAAAGAGAAGCAGAGGTCACGACCCTAAAGAAGGACCCCGCAGAGCCAGCCGGAGAGAATAATGAGAAGCAGAGGTCACAGCCCTAAAGAAGGACCCCGCAGAGCCACCGGAGAGAATAAAGGGAATCAGAGGTCACAGCCCTAAAGAAGGACCCAGCAGAGCCAGCCGGAGAGAATAATGAGAAGCAGAGGTCACAGCCCTAAAGAAGGACCCCGCAGAGCCAGCCGGAGAGAATAAAGAGAATCAGAGGTCACAGCCCTAAAGAAGGACCCCGCAGAGCCACCGGAGAGAATAAAGAGCAGCAGCGGTCACAGCCCTAAAGAAAGACCCCGCAGAGCCAGCCGGTGATAATAAAGGGAAGCAGAGGTCACAACCCTAAAGAAGGACCCCGCAGAGCCAGCCGGTAATAATAAAGAGCAGCAGCGGTCACAGCCCTAAAGAAGGACCCCGCTGAGCCAGCCGGAGAGAATAAAGGGAATCAGAGGTCACAACCCTAAAGAAGGACCCCGCAGAGCCAGCCGGTGATAATAAAGAGAAGCAGAGGTCACGACCCTAAAGAAGGACCCCGCCGAGCCATCCATAGAGAATAAAGAGAATCAGAGGTCGCGACCCTAAAGAAGGACCCCGCAGAGCCAGCCGGTGATAATAAAGAGAAGCAGAGGTCACGACCCTAAAGAAGGACCCCGCAGAGCCAGCTGGTGATAATAAAGAGAATCAGAGGTCACAGCCCTAAAGAAGGACCCCGCAGAGCCAGCCGGTGATAATAAAGAGAAGCAGTGGTCACAGCCCTAAAGAAGGACCCCGCAGAGCCAGCCGGAGATAATAAAGAGAATCAGAGGTCACAGCCCTAAAGAAGGACCCCGCAGAGCCAGCCGGTGATAATAAAGAGAAGCAGAGGTCACAGCCCTAAAGAAGGACCCCGCAGAGCCATCCGTAGAGAATAAAGAGAATCAGAGGTCGCGACCCTAAAGAAGGACCCCGCCGAGCCATCCGTAGAGAATAAAGAGAATCAGAGGTCGCGACCCTAAAGAAGGACCCCGCGGAGCCAGCCGGTGATAATAAAGAGAAGCAGAGGTCACAGCCCTAAAGAAGGACCCCGCAGAGCCAGCCGGAGATAATAAAGAGCAGCAGAGGTCACAGCCCTAAAGAAGGACCCCGCAGAGCCAGCCGGAGAGAATAAAGAGCAGCAGAGGTCACGACCCTAAAGAAGGACCCCGCAGAGCCAGCCGGTGAGAATAAAGAGCAGCAGAGGTCACAGCCCTAAAGAAGGACCCCGCAGAGCCAGCCGGTGAGAATAAAGAGCAGCAGAGGTCACAGCCCTAAAGAAGGACCTCGCAGAGCCAGCCGGTGATAATAAAGAGCAGAAGAGGTCACAACCCTAAAGAAGGAACCCGCAGAGCCAGCCGGTGATAATAAAGAGAAGCAGAGGTCACAGCCCTAAAGAAGGACCCCGCAGAGCCAGCCGGAGAGAATAAAGGGAATCAGAGGTCACAGCCCTAAAGAAGGACCCCGCAGAGCCAGCCGGTGATAATAAAGAGAAGCAGAGGTCACAGCCCTAAAGAAGGACCCCGCAGAGGCAGCCGGAGAGAATAAAGAGCAGCAGAGGTCACAGCCCTAAAGAAGGACCTCGCAGAGCCAGCCGGTGATAATAAAGAGCAGAAGAGGTCACAACCCTAAAGAAGGAACCCGCAGAGCCAGCCGGTGATAATAAAGAGAAGCAGAGGTCACAGCCCTAAAGAAGGACCCCGCAGAGCCAGCCGGAGAGAATAAAGGGAATCAGAGGTCACAGCCCTAAAGAAGGACCCCGCAGAGCCAGCCGGTGATAATAAAGAGAAGCAGAGGTCACAGCCCTAAAGAAGGACCCCGCAGAGGCAGCCGGAGAGAATAATGAGAAGCAGAGGTCACAGCCCTAAAGAAGGACCCCGCAGAGCCACCGGTGAGGATAAAGAAAATTAGAGGTTACGACCCTAAAGAAGGACCCCGCAGAGCCAGCCGGAGAGAATAATGAGAAGCAGAGGTCACAGCCCTAAAGAAGGACCCCGCAGAGCCAGCTGGTGATAATAAAGAGCAGAAGAGGTCACGACCCTAAGGAGGGACCCCGCAGAGCCAGCCGGTGATAATAAATAGCAGAAGAGGTCACAGCCCTAAAGAAGGACCCCGCAGAGCCAGCCGGTGATAATAAATAGCAGAAGAGGTCACGACCCTAAGGAAGGACCCGGTGCAGGCATAGGGAGCGCTCGCTGTCACACGTAGCAGGTGAAAAGATTAACATGCTCCACCCCCCATGTGATGTCTTCAATGAGGAAGTGAGACATAGGGAACCGCAGAAAGAGACAGCCGGAGAGAGATCAGCCACAGGAGATACTGCAGTACAAGAGACAATCACACGCACAAGAGACTGCAGTGCAAGGCACAGCCAGAGAGCGTTCAGCCACAGGAGACTGCAGTGCAAGAGACATCCGACACAAGAGAAACACACAAGAGAAACACACCTTGAGACAGAGGTAGGTGCAAGTCAGAGCTGACAGTGGACAGGCATAGAAGACATCTGGAGATCAGACTCAGAAGAGACAACTTACCTGAGATTATTACAAGCAGCACCAGATAAACCAGACACGAAGTGGAAGTGTCATCAGGGATCCAGAACCTTGTACCAGTGAGCTGGACCTGACCCCAGTGCCAGGAACATGACCCAAATGGTAATGAGATGGTTCTGAACCAAGGTCCTGGGACATGACCCAAATGGCAATGAGATGGTTCTGAACAAAAGTCCTGGGACATGACCCAAATGGTAATGAGATGATTCTCATCCAAGGTCCTGGGACATGACCCAAATGGTAATGAGATGGTTCTGAACAAAAGTCCTGGGACATGACCAAAATGGTAATGAGATGGTTCTGAACAAAAGTCCTTGGACATGACCCAAATGGAAATGAGATGGTTCTGAACCAAGGTCCTGGGACATGACCCAAATGGTAATGAGATGGTTCTCACCCAAGGTCCTGGGACATGACCCAAATGGCAATGAGATGGTTCTGAACCAAGGTCCTGGGACATGACCCAAATGGCAATGAGATGGTTCTCATCCAAGGTCCAGAGACATGACCCAAATGGAAATGAGATGGTTCTGAACAAAAGTCCAGGGACATGACCCAAATGGCAATGAGATGGTTCTCATCCAAGGTCCAGGGACATGACCCAAATGGTAATGAGATGGTTCTGAACCAAGGTCCTGGGACATGACCCAAATGGCAATGAGATGGTTCTCACCCAAGGTCCTGGAACATGACCCAAATGGTAATGAGATGGTTCTGAACCAAAGTCCTGGGACATGACCCAAATGGTAATGAGATGGTTCTGAACAAAAGTCCTGGGACATGACCCAAATGGTAATGAGATGGTTCTGAATAAAAGTCCTGAGACATGACCCAAATGGTAATGAGATGGTTCTGAACCAAGGTCCTGGGACATGACCCAAATGGTAATGAGATGGTTCTGAACCAAGGTCCTGGGACATGACCCAAATGGTAATGAGATGGTTCTGAACCAAGGTCCTGGGACATGACTCAAATGGCAATGAGATGGTTCTGAACAAAAGTCCTGGGACATGACCCAAATGGTAATGAGATGATTCTCACCCAAGGTCCTGGGACATGACCCAAATGGTAATGAGCTGGTTCTGAACAAAAGTCCTGGGACATGACCCAAATGGTAATGAGATGGTTCTGAATAAAAGTCCTGAGACATGACCCAAATGGTAATGAGATGGTTCTGAACCAAAGTCCTGGGACATGACCCAAATGGTAATGAGATGGTTCTGAACAAAAGTCCTGGGACATGACCCAAATGGTAATGAGATGGTTCTGAATAAAAGTCCTGAGACATGACCCAAATGGTAATGAGATGGTTCTGAACCAAGGTCCTGGGACATGACCCAAATGGTAATGAGATGGTTCTGAACCAAGGTCCTGGGACATGACTCAAATGGCAATGAGATGGTTCTGAACAAAAGTCCTGGGACATGACCCAAATGGTAATGAGATGATTCTCACCCAAGGTCCTGGGACATGACCCAAATGGTAATGAGCTGGTTCTGAACCAAGGTCCTGGGACATGACCCAAATGGTAATGAGATGGTTCTGAACCAAGGTCCAGGGACATGACCCAAATGGCAATGAGATGGTTCTCACCCAAGGTCCTGGGACATGACCCAAATGGTAATGAGATGGTTCTGAACCAAGGTCCTGGGACATGACCCAAATGGTAATGAGATGGTTCTCACCCAAGGTCCTGGGACATGACCCAAATGGCAATGAGATGGTTCTGAACCAAGGTCCTGGGACATGATTTGACCCTAGAAAAGCTTCTCTAAGATGGCGACTTTCCTGGTGTCCTGTGTACACAGAACATCTGGATAGCTCTTGTCACAGTTGATCCACCATCACCTCTAGATCAGTACTGGTACAATGTGACGCCATGCCAGCTGTGACGTAGGAGGTGCTATTGGCCTGCAGGCACTGGTCTCAGTCTGACTGACACATTTACTTTGTTCCTTCCAGGAGCTTCCATGAAGCTGGAGACCAGTTCCCGACTCACTTGTTGCACACCAGAGAAAGAAGGCTATCTGCTGAAGAAAGGTGGCCGCCATGCGTCCTACCACCGCCGCTGGTTCATGCTGTGTGGAAACTTGCTTTTGTACTGGGAAAGGCAGGGAGATCCCCAGCCACTGGGTCTCATATTGCTGGAGGGAAGTACAGTCACCCTGAGAAGCTCCAAGCTGGAATACGCCTTCTCCCTCTGCTCTGTCTCCCGTGTGTACAAAATGGCAGCCGAAAGCCAGCGGGAACTGGAGCTGTGGGTCAGGGCGTTACTTAGCGCTAACCTCGGCTACACGAAGGCCCTTCTGGGGGAGCTGCGCAGTCAGTACCTCAGCCTTACAAAGGGACACATTGAATTGTCTTCAAGTGACCAAGAAGATCAGCGGTGGGATGAGCGTCGATGGGGGGGGGATTTTGGAGTGCTGCACCAATGGCTGGGTGAGGAGGTGGCCCAACTGCGGCACACAAACCTCATAGACTTCTCCTGAATAAGATTTATGTATCCTGAAGAAATCCCCAAATAAAAATGATGAAGGTCAGAGCGAGTGGGCCACGGAGCCACCAGGAGATCCTTCTGCTCTCCATCATCCTCTCCACAGGGCACCTTGCATCTTCCTTCTTCTGAAAAGTGCAATTTGTAATTCAATTTAAAATATCTCCAGTGGCAGAAATAAGGGGTGAGCGGCGCCCCCGGGGGTCTGGGTCTGGGTCAGAGCTTTTCCGATCATGGCAGATTATGGTTGAAGATACAGTTTGTGCCTGAAGCCGGGAGGCAACGTAAGGCATAATTGTGAATACAATGCCAGTCTGCTGCCGAGACAGCTGCCCATACTCGTAAAAGTACTGACCATGCAGTAGCTGTAACTTATCTGTCTGCCCGATTCTTTGTTCTCACGGGAGACCCCAGTTATTGGACCCCCACCAGATA
Organism: Bufo bufo; assembly: GCF_905171765.1. Taxonomy (NCBI): domain Eukaryota; kingdom Metazoa; phylum Chordata; class Amphibia; order Anura; family Bufonidae; genus Bufo; species Bufo bufo. The sequence continues at coordinate 1,730,681 of NC_053395.1, read as the reverse complement.
CTTGTCACACATCCTGTGGATGGGCGATACGTTTTCTAGTATGACCCCTTTAATTGCACTCTCACCTTGTGTATATACGGTCCAGTTCTGGACTGTCCTCTTGTGTGTATAAGATCCAGTTCTGGGCTCTCCTTTTGTATTTATACATTCCAGTTCTAGGTTCTCCTTTTGTATGTATATGTTCCAGTTCTGGGCTCTCCTTTTGTATGTATAAGGTCCATCTCCTCTGGTATGCACACATTCCAGTTCTAGGCTCTTCTATTTATACAGTCCATTTGTGGGCTCTCCTCTTGTATGTATACGGTCCAGTTCTAGGCTCTCCTCTTGTATTTATACATTCCAGTTCTAGGCTCTCCTCTTGTATGTATACGTTCCAGTTCTAGGCTCTCCTCTTGTATGTATACGTTCCAGTTCTAGGCTCTCCTCTTGTATGTATACGTTCCAGTTCTAGGCTCTCCTACTGTATTTATATATTCCAGTTCTGGGCTCTCCTCTTGTATTTATACATTCCAGTTCTAGGCTCTCCTCTTGTATGTATACGTTCCAGTTCTAGGCTCTCCTCTTGTATTTATACATTCCAGTTCTAGGCTCTCCTCTTGTATGTATACATTCCAGTTCTAGGCTCTCCTCTTTTATGTATACGTTCCAGTTCTAGGCTCTCCTCCTGTATTTATATATTCCAGTTCTAGGCTCTCCTCTTGTATTTATACATTCCAGTTCTAGACTCTCCTCTTGTATGTATACGTTCCAGTTCTAGGCTCTCCTCTTGTATTTATACATTCCAGTTCTAGGTTCTCCTCTTGTATGTATTTGGTCTGGTTCTAGACTCTCCCCTTATATGTATAAGGTCCAGTTCAGAGCTCTCCTCCTGTATGTACAAGGTCCTGGTCTAGGCTGTCCTCTTGCGTGTATAAGGTCCAGTTCTAGGCTCTCCTCTTGTATGTATACATTCCAGTTCTATGCTCTCATCTTTTGTGTCTACGGTCCAGTTCTAGGCTCTCCTCTTGCATGTATACAGTTCTGTTCTAGGCTGTCCTCTTGTGTGTATATGGTCCAGTTCTGGGATCTCTTATTGTGTGTATAAGGTATAGTTCTAGGTTCTCCTCCTGTGTGTATGAGGCCCAGTTCTAGGTTATCCTCTTGTGTATACAAGGTCAAGTTCTGGGCTCACCTTTCGCATATACACTCACCTAAAGAATTATTAGGAACACCTGTTCTATTTCTCATTGATGCAATTCTCTAGTCAACCAATCACATGGCAGTTGCTTCGATGCATTTAGGGGGTGCTCCTGGTCAAGACAATCTCCTGAACTCCAAACTGAATGTCAGAATGGGAAAGAAAGGTGATTTAAGCCATTCTGAGCGTGGCATGGTTGTTGGTGCCAGACGGGCCGGTCTGAGTATTTCACAATCTGCTCAGTTACTGGGATTTTCACGCACAACCATTTCTAGGGTTTACAAAGAATGGTGTGAAAAGGGAAAAACATCCAGTACGCGGCCGTCCTGTGGGCGAAAATGCCTTGTGGATGCTAGAGGTCCGAGGAGAATGGGCCGACTGATTCAAGCTGATAGAAGAGCAACGTTGGCTGAAATAACCACTCGTTACAGCCGAGGTCTGCAGCAAAGCATTTGTGAAGCCACAACACGCACAACCTTGAGGCGGATGGGCTACAACAGCAGAAGACCCCACCGGGGACCACTCATCTCCACTACAAATAGGAAAAAGAGGCTACAATTGGCACGAGCTCACCAAAACTGGACTGTTGAAGACTGGAAAAATGTTGCCTGGTCCGATGAGTCTCGATTTCTGTTGAGACATTCAAATGGTAGAGTCCGAATTTGGTGTAAACAGAATGAGAACATGTATCCATCCTCTGATGGCTACTTCCAGCAGGATAATGCACCATGTCACAAAGCTCGAATCATCTCACATTGGTTTCTTGAACATGACAATGAGTTCACTGCACTAAAATGGCCCCACAGTCACCAGATCTCAACCCAATAGAGCGTCTTTGGGATGTGGTGGAACGGGAGCTTCGTGCCCTGGATGTGCATCCCTCAAATCTCCATCAACTGCAAGATGCTATCCTATCAATATGGGCCAACATTTCTAAAGAATGCTATCAGCACCTTGTGGAATCAATGCCACGTAGAATTAAGGCAGTTCTGAAGGCAAAAGGGGGTCCAACACCGTATTAGTATGGGGGCACTAATAATTCTTTAGGTGAGTGTATATGGTCCAGTTGTGGGCAGTAGATGGTCCACATTAAGGCCTCATGCACACGGCTGTTCCGTGCATTGGGGACCGCAGCTTGCGGTCCTCAATGCACGGTCAATGTCCGTGCGGTGGCTGGGATGGATAGAGACCCATTCAACTTAAATGGGTCCGTGATCCATCCGCATCGCAAAAATTTTTTTGCGGTACGGAGGCATGGACAGAAACACCATGGAAGCACTCTGTGGGGTTCCGTGTTTCCGTTCTGCACCACAGCTCCGGATTGTGGACCCATTCAAGTGCTTGATGCGGGGAGCACACGGCCAGTGCCCGGATATTGCGGACCCGTCATACGGCCACGGCTAGGCAACGTGTGTGTGTGCATGAGGCCTAAGACTAATAAGGCTGAGTTCACACATCAGTTATTTCCATCAGTTGTTGTGAGCCAAAACCAGTAGTGACGCCTCCGCAGAGATCAGGTAATGGAAAGATCTGCACCTGTTCGCTGGTTTTGGCCAAGATCTGGTTTTGGCTCACAGTAAGTGATGGAAATAACTGACCAAATAACTGAAGTGTGAACTCAACCTAAATCGCAATGTACACTTGTATATTATAAAGCTACACTGCTCAAAATAAGGGGAACACAATGTAACGCCAAGAAATCCCCCTGGCACTGATTGTGAATCCATTTCAATACAGACGACAGGTAGAACTGATGGCAGTTAGTAGGACAACCCTATAAAGGAGCGGTTCTGCAGGCGGTGACCACAGACCACTTCTCTGTTCTCATCCTTTTTGGCTGTTGTTTTGGTCACTTTTGCATTTTGTCATTGCTCTTGCCCCTAGAGGTAGCATGAAGAGGGTATTGGTTATCCCCACTTCGTCCCCTGTATACTTCTTTTCCCCTTATTAACCCCTTACCCCCCCCAATAGATTTCTAACCCGGCGTTCTACCCCCCATCCATCCGTTAATAAAAACCAGGCTGGAATAAAATGTGCACAGCAGCCGTTTATTAACATAAATTATATAAATAACCACTTAGTTATCAAAACATAAACATAACCATTACTTCCGGGGGAGCCCCAAAACTGAGTTGCCCCACCGGGGTGAGCCACCTTGCCTCCAGCCGTTGCCCGCCAGCTCTGAAGAACCACTGAATGGCCCCGTTTATTCCGCCACAACTGCTCGCCCACCATGGGAGTCCAGCCCCAACCCTGGAGCCCTCCCAATATCCTCACCTGCGAATATCACCAACTTCAAGGACCCCCCAACGCCACTAACGCACAGATTTGACCCCTTAATTCTGTGCGTCCCTCCACATTCTCAAGGCAGTCTTCTCCTGCAACGCCAAATTCCACATATCCAGCCCGACTGCATTGAGATGCACTCCATCGGACCACAGAAACCCCCCAACACCTTCTCCAGCTCCAGGTGTCTAACTGCCACCGCCCCATTCCTGGCCATAAAACGACCTATTGCCCTATTAACTTTAACTCTGGCCCTATTGACAGCATCCACCGACCTAGCACCCCTCCAACCCATCCTCGGGACTATGTCCGACCAAACCGTTACTAACTTTGGGAACAACGCCCACAACCTCAACATGTCAAATTTTTTTGTCCCTCACCAGCTCTCGAAATGACCGCGCCGCCAAATCATTGCCACCCGCGTGCGCCACTAACACATCTGATGCCCTATCCTCCTTAACAAAACGGTGCACCTCCGGCAGCACCCCACTCCACACCATACCCCTGCGACCCAGCCACCTTACCCAAGCCGCTGACCGATCGAAACCCCGCTGCCCGGACGGCCCCCCAAGAGACGTAAGAATGTCCCAATATCCACACCAGAGCGGGTACTGCGCCTGTAACGAGAGATTGAAGCAAAGAACAATACTGCTAACAACATCTGCAAAAAACCCCACCTTCCCCCATCGTCCCTAACGACAAGCGATTCAACCGAATATAGGACCAACAACGAGCCGATTCCCAACGCGCTTTATAACCCTTATCCCCCAAACCCCACTTAGCCGCCTCTGTCGCTGCGCCAATCCTGAACGAATGGCTCGAATACCCTGCCTGACCCAACCCCAACCTATCTAAACACTGTGCAAAAACTGCTGAAAATGGGATAAAAAGGATCCATCGGCGTGCACCAACAACGGCCGCACCCCAACTTTCAATTCCGCCCCATACTCCAGCATACAACGGACTGGACACATTACACAATCCGGAATAGCAAACAAAACCATTCTCCGTCCCTTCCCCTCCACATCCATCTTTGAATGGCGTATAACGAATTCTACCCTACCATGGAATAAATCTATGTCATCCCTCAACAACCCTCCCTGCCGTCTCACTGTCGGACAAACCAGCTCCCCTAAACGTAACGCTCCAAAGAACGCCAAGCGAAAAGCTAATCTAAAGAGACGCACCTCCCACAGCGAACTGCATACACCCATTAACTGCTCTCCTACTGGTCTCCTACTGTCCTCCCCGCCCATAACCTACGCCAACCTTTCAATGCCCGAATGACCAGAAACTACTTAGTAAAGTCCATCATGTTCCTAAACCCAAACGCCAGCTCGGCTATACATCTATTTATTTTGCTTACCGACCAACCCTCATCCCTACAATGACCTATAAACATCAACAAAGAAAAGTCTAAACCATCATTCCCCACCTCCAGCCTACTACACCAATCCTCCCAACACTGCCATGCTGTCAAATAAGTAGCCCACGTACCAGGCGCCAATGAAGCCTGAATAAGCCCTGCTATGGTCCCTCCAGGAGATCCCACAGACAAGTTGGGCAAGGCAGCCCGAATTCCTCCGCCTTCGGAGCAAGCTGCCGAAAACGCTCCCACTGTGAACGAGAGAGAGCATCAGCAACACAATTACCCCCGGCACGTGCACCGCCACCACCACCCAGGTATTGAGCGACAAGCACTCCAAAACCAGCCGCTGTAGACTAATGGCGATGAGGCCGACAATCTGTTTATTGCCTGAACCACCCCTCAATTATCACACTGGAAGCGAACCTTCCTATCCGGAAAAACCTCCCCCCACAACATAACCACCACTACTATAGGAAAGAGCTCCAGCAATGCCAAATTCTTCACCCAGCCCTTTTCAGGCCAACTGCCAGAACACCATTAGCCCTCGCAAAAAAAGCCAAAACCGCAACTTCCCGCCACGTCAGTAAACAGCTTGAAGTCCACCACCTCGCCCATGAATAATGAGCGACCGTTATACTTCCCCAAAAAGGAGCTCCAAACTTGTAGGTCCACTGGCAGTTCTTTACCCAAACGAATGTAGTGGTGTGGTGCAACTACGCCCGCCGTCGCTCCTGCCAATCTCCTGCTAAAAACCCTCCCCATGGGCATAATCCGCTAAATTAAGTTTACCTAACAGTGATTGAAGTTCACGCAATTGTATCTCTGTGCTTCTTCCCTCTTCAAGTCCTCCAACTTGTCGCTAGGCAATCTACATTCCATCCTGATCGTATCAATCACTATCCCCAAGAAACTCAATTTCGTGGCCGGCGCCATTGTCTTCTTCGTCGCCAAAGGAACCCCAAAAGCCTCAAACAACGTACCCAAGGTATGCAACAACAATGCGCAAACCTGCGACTCCGGAGGGCCAATACACAGAAAATCGTCCAAGTAGTGAATAATAGATTCACAACCGGATGCGCCTACCACCGCCCATTCCAAAAACGAGCTAAACATCTTGAAATATGCGCACGACAGGGAACAACCAATCGGCAGGCAACGATCCACGAAAACCCCCCCATCCCCAAAACACCCCAACAAGTGCAGACAATCCGGGTGCACTGGCAATAACCGAAACGCCGCCTCAATATCCCTCTTTGCTAGTAACAATCCGCGTCCCAACTTTTTAACCCACATCACTGCTGCGTCAAATGAGGTATAGACCACCGAACACAAGGCAGGGTCAATACCATCATTGACCGATAATCCTTTTGGAAAAGACAGGTGATGAATCAGTCAAAACTTATTCACCTCCTTCTTTGGGACTTTCCCCAGCGGCGACACTTGCAAATTCCTGAATGGTGGCTCCACGAACGGGCCAGCCACCCGCCCCAACATTACCTCTTTGTAAAGTTTTTCCGCCACTACCTCCGGATGCTCCCTAGCCGATCGCAAGTTTCGTTTTAACAGCACCCCATCCCCTGGAACGAACGGAACTTTTAAACCCCCACAAAAAACCTCCCTAATTACCCCCGCAGCCCCTTTATCCAGATATCTACCGAGGTATGGCTCCATCTTTTCCAGACGTACCGGCGACTCCCCCTTTACTATTGATACCCCCCCCCCCCTCTGTCTACCGCCCTTAAAGCATCGTGCCACTCCATGTGACCCCCACATACTGAGCACTCATGCTTGAACTTACATTTTGCCCCGAATTTACAGCCAACCTCGTTAAACGAGAAACACAGTCCCTTCGCGGATGCTGTTGCGAGATGGGATGAACTCCCACCTCCAGACTCCCCTCAAAAGGACTGACCCGATCTAACCGGCGCAGTCACCTTCAACCACAAAGCTATATCCTTGTGGTCCCATCTCATCTCCGGGCGTACCGCTTTCCGCTGCCAGAACTGTTCATGATAGCGCAGCCAAGCTATCCCCCCATACACCCGCTACGCCTCGCCAATCGCATCCAAATAGCAAAACAGCGCTGAACACCACTCCGGGGCCTTCTCCCCAATCACTCCGGCCAATATTGCAAACGCCTGCAACCAATTAGCAAATGCTCGCGGTATTAACTGAAATCTCCGATCTTCTTTCTCCTCTTTTTTGCCCTCTTCCCTCCGTGCCCTTTCTAGGTTAAATCTCTCCAGCGAAAAAATCTTTACATACTCCCCTTTCCATATTCGCTCCTTCACCTCTTGCTTCAAATGAGCCCCCAACGGACCCTCAAAACAGACATATACCTCACCCTTAACCTTATTATCCGACCTCACTGTTTCTTCCTCTGCCTCACTGCCCGCCTGCGTTTGCACCGACGCCACGTTACTGGTCACCCCCAGCCTATCACCCCCCTCAGACCCAGAGCCTCCAGGAACCCCTGCCACACCCCACGCTGGCAACGGGGATACCCATACCCCATCCTGCCAATAAGCTCGCCAGTCCCCCCCAGAAGCTGACCCAAACCCCTACCTAAATCAATCTGGGGCCCCCCACCCCCGCCATTACCCATCCGCAAAGGTCCCCACGCAATCTCACCTGGCTGCCTGGGTGTCCCCATCAGCCGCAGATCCTGACTCCAGATGACTGCTTCTCCGCGACGACCATCCGGATCCTGAAGCAGGTACGTCTTCACACGGTCCAGGCCATGGACAATGGAACAGGTTTCTTCCATGGTTCGCTCACGGGCGGCGGAGCCTCTTCTTTGCTGCTGCCTCAGTGAAGGCGGCCTGCTGCACACTGCCTCCGGACTTGCAGCAGCCCCGTGCCTCAGGATATCTTGCTCATGTTGGGGGGCACCTTCTTCACCAGGGTGCTGAGCCCGGGGGGAAATGAAGGTGGAGTAAAGTGTGCCAGCGGCCTTGCTGGGGCGGGACAGGAGCCCCAGCCACCCCCCGCAACAGCAGCTGCACCTGGTCCTGGATCCAGTTGGTGCCGCGGACCGCCACTGCCACTCTCAACTCCCTGATAGCCACTTCCAGCTGCTCCATGACTAAGGTGAGCTCTCTAACTTTTCCTAAAATGGCTACCTTCTTCCACACTTTCCCCCTTTTTACCCCTAAATCTCCACCCCTACGCTTAAACTGGCCAATCCCTCCCCCCCCATGAATTACCTATCACATCCCTTCCAACCCCACTGACCTATCCCTACCCCCTGGGGTCTCACTAAACCAACCCCCCTGTCATGTGGCCTCCCCTAAGGGCTCTGCCCCCCCAGTCCGGCCATTACTTGAAGCGTTGTCTACAACCAGACGTTGCTCAGGAAGTGCAGCTCATCCAGGATGGCACATCGATGCGAGCTGTGGCAAGGTTTGCCGTGTCTGTCAGCATAGTGTACAGAGCATGGAGCAGGTACCAGGAGACGTGGAGGGGGCTGCAGGAGGGCAACAACCCAGCAGCAGGACCGCTACCTCCTTCTTTGTGCAAGGAGGAGCAGTGCCAGAGCCCTACAAAATGACCTCCAGCAGGCCACAAATGTGCATGTGTCTGCTCAAACTGTCAGAAACAGACTCCATGAGGGTGGAATGAGGCCCGACGTCCACAAGTCGGTGTTGTGCTTACAGCCCAAGACTGTGCAGGGTGATTGGCATTTGCCAGAGAACACCTAGATTGGCAGATTTGAAATTGGCGCCCTGTGCTCTTCACCGATGAGAGCAGGTTTGCACTGAGCACATGTGACACCGCGGAGAACGTTCTGCTGCCTGCAACATCCTCCAGCATGACCGGTTTGGCATTGGGTCAGTAATGGTGTGGGGTGGCATTTCTTTGGAGGGCCGCACAGCCCTCCATGTGCTCGCCAGAGGTAGCCTGACTGCCATTAGGTACCGAGATGAGATCCTCAGACCCCTTGTGAGACCATATGCTGGTGCGGTTGGCCCTGGGTTCCTTCCGATACAAGACAATGCTAGACCTCATGTGGCTGGAGTGTGTCAGCAGTTCCTGCAAGACGAAGGCATTGATGCTATGGACTGGCCCGCCCGTTCCCCAGACCTGAATCCAATTGAGCACATCTGGGACATCATGTCTCGTTCCATCCACCAACGCCATGTTGCACCAGACTGTCCAGGAGTTGGCAGATGCTTTAGTCCAGGTCTGGGAGGAGATCCCTCAGGAGACCGTCCGCCACCTCATCAGGAGCATGCACAGGCATTGTAGGGAGGTCATACAGACACATGGAGGCCACACACACTACTGAGCCTCATTTCCTTGTCTTCAGGAATTTCCACTGAAGTTGGATCAGCCTGAAATTTTATTTTTCACTTTGATTTTGAGTAACATTCCGAATCCAGACCTTCATGGGATAGTAATTTTGATTTGCATTGATAATTTTTTTTTGTTCTCAACATATTCCACTATGTAATGAATAAAGATTTGCAACTGGAATATTTCATTCATTGAGCTCTAGGATGTGGGATTTTAGTGTTCCCTTTTTTGAGCAGAGTACATATAGAAGATGCTCGTACAGGATCCGACAACAGCAGGTATTCACAGTACCCGGATTTTCCCTCAGCCTGTGTCTACAAAATGACAAAGCGTGGTGGTGTAGATGCTACAATCATGTGGAGGTCTGCATCTTAATAAAAGTGACCCACACGAGGCGTGGGGGGTAAACTGGTGAAAAGCGAAGCCTATCCTCATAGCAATCACCTCTCTGCCAAAGGCTGAATTTACATACCCAATCCCGACGGTTAAAACCCAACTTTGACCCCACAGAACTATCCGAATAATGCCTAAGGCCAGGATTAAATGGATGTAATAAACCGCCCATGATTTCCCTGAACTTGGATCCCTATAGGGCAGGGATCAGCGATTGCTGGCACTCCAGCTGCTGTGAAACTACAACTCCCAGCATGGCCACTTACTTGGCTGTTCTTGTAACTCCTATAGAAGTGAATGGAGGATTCTGGGAGTTGTCGTTTCAAAAGAGCTGGAGTGCCAGCAATCGCTGATCCCTGCTACAGGGTTTACCAATGATGGACGTAGAGAAGACCAAATGGCTAATACAGCCACATCTTCTGTTGGTGAGGTCTACGACCATAGGCAATGCTGCTCTCCAGCGTGAAGACTTCCGTTACTGTACAGAGATCTCTGGTCAGCAATCAATGACGGTGTTGTCCTCCTCAAGCCTGAAGACCATCACCTGTATCTCTGGCACATCACATCAGCACCACAGTGTCGGTTTAAGTCTTTCTTTGCTGTTTGAGGTTGCGCCAAGTTTATGAAATGGCCCAAAACCAATGTGGTGCATGTCTATGTCTGTAAAAGTATGGCGGGGGGTTGTGTGAAGATGCAACTCAAGTCACCATCAAGTCAAGGCACATCATAAACGAGACTTCAAGGTGTTATCATCTGAAATCCTGACCTACTGTTAAAGGGGTTGTCCGGGTTCAGAGCTGAACCGGACCTACCCTTATTTTCACCCCGGCAGCCCCCCTGAGGCTATGCTCCGATGCACTCCCTTGCCCTGCGCTAGCTCTTTTGTTTGTCATGACACACTGCTGAGCGGAAACTGGCAGTGTGTTCGGTGACGTCACCGGCTCGGATGGGCGGGCTTTAGCGCTGCCCTAGCCGTTTTACTTGCTAGGGCAGTGTTAAAGCCCGCCCATTAGGGCCGGTGACATCACCGAGCTTCCTGGCAGCCCCATGGAGAGCCCTGGTACGTCATGAACTGCTCGATGTTCAAGTCAGGGGGGCTGCCGGGGTGAAAATGGAGGGATGTCCGGGTTCAGCTCTGAACCCAGACAACCCCTTTTACTCCACTTCTAAAATTGGTGAGGATCACCAAATATCACCAAAATATCCACCAAATGTCAAGTGCAGGCCTCACATGCCACATTTTTATACCACAAAACTGACGTAGCAGACTTGATAAATGTGACCGAGTCTTTATTAGGCTACTTTCACACTAGCGTTTTTTGCGGATCCGTCATGGATCTATAAAACGCTTCCATTACAATAATACAACCGCATGTATCAGTCATGAACGGATCCGGTTGTACGGATCCATCATGAACACCATTGAAAGTAAATGGGAGACAGATCAGTTTTCTATTGTGTCAGAGAAAACGGATCCGGATTTTCTCTGACATAATAGAAAACGGATCCGTCTCCCATTGCTCCGCACCACTGCTTGCAGTGTTATTCTGTCCGCGATGGGGACGCAGCCGAACGGAATGCATTCTGTTTCATTGACAATGAATGGGGACAAAACTGAAGCATTTCCCCCCGCTATTGAGATCCTATGACGGAGCGTCACACTAGTGTGAAAGTAGCCTCACACTGGTCACAGATGCTGGACCTACCTCCCTACGATACGGTGACCAAGGCTGGGCAGAACATTCTCCTGCACAACAGCCGTCTACAGCTTTTGTTTGGCTCATATCCCTCCATGTTGCAAGACTCACGGGTTGGTCAGCTTACAGGGGTCTACCCTTAGGGGCCTTCAAAACTCCTGCAGGAGCCTACTGCCGCTGTGGAGAGTGACCAGAAGACCAGGGAGTGCTGGGATGGGTACACCAAATCTGCCCCAGGCATTTTACCTGCCCAACAGCAGCTGCAGGGAGGGATGTACACACAACCTAACTGGTTCCTCCTGGGAGAAGCTTGCACAGCAACTCCATTTTTTGTTTTATAACCAAAATGGTTGTAGGCCTGCAGGTCCCTTAAGGCAGAGCATTGTCTCCGATGCGATGAACTGACCCTGTGAATACATTGTGTATTACAACACTCCCGGAAAGAAAGGATCCTTCACATACTTGACCTATCTTCCACCATAAGGTACACGAATGCAAAGTGGGTGAGGTACCACAGCCGACCCCGGCCCGACAGCTGTGCGGATTTACTGCACTTTATTTACATAAAGAAGGAGCCCATGCTCATATTACAGCAGTAAGGGGCCACTGCGGTTCACCCTGCACACAGCACAGATGACGCGGCTCAGGGTTAAATCGATGTAATGATGTAATAGAGGCGTAACTAAAACTGTTCCGCCACAGACTCGGAATATTAAATAAAATCCAGTTCCAATCTTCAGTGCAGGAGAGGACGCCAGATGTGGAGTCTTAATGAAATGTATCATGCAGAACATACAGGTAGGTGGCCATAACAGCTGGATTATGTACGGAGTCATTAAACTCTGTGGATAATATGTTAAGTACTTGCATTGGAGATAAGGAGTGGAGCAGAGAGAAGAGGTCATTATAGGGATGGGGCAGAGAGAAGAGGTCATTATAGGGATGGAGCAGAGAGAAGAGGTCATTATAGGGATGGAGCAGAGAGAAGAGGTCATTATAGGGATGGAGCAGAGAGAAGAGGTCATTATAGGGATGGGGCAGAGAGAAGAGGTCATTATAGGGATGGGGCAGAGAGAAGAGGTCATTATAGGGGAAGATGCAGAGAGAAGAGGTCATTATAGGGATGGGGCAGAGAGAAGAGGTCATTATAGGGATGGGGCAGAGAGAAGAGGTCATTATAGGGATGGGGCAGAGAGAAGAGGTCATTATAGGGGAAGGTGCAGAGTGAAGAGGTCATTATAGGGATGGAGCAGAGAGAAGAGGTCATTATAGGGATGGAGCAGAGAGAAGAGGTCATTATAGGGGAAGGTGCAGAGAGAAGAGGTCATTATAGGGATGGGGCAGAGAGAAGAGGTCATTATAGGGATGGAGCAGAGAGAAGAGGTCATTATAGGGATGGAGCAGAGAGAAGAGGTCATTATAGGGATGGAGCAGAGAGAAGAGGTCATTATAGGGATGGGGCAGAGAGAAGAGGTCATTATAGGGATGGGGCAGAGAGAAGAGGTCATTATAGGGATGGAGCAGAGAGAAGAGGTCATTATAGGGATGGAGCAGAGAGAAGAGGTCATTATAGGGATGGGGCAGAGAGAAGAGGTCATTATAGGGATGGGGCAGAGAGAAGAGGTCATTATAGGGGAAGATGCAGAGAGAAGAGGTCATTATAGGGATGGGGCAGAGAGAAGAGGTCATTATAGGGATGGGGCAGAGAGAAGAGGTCATTATAGGGATGGGGCAGAGAGAAGAGGTCATTATAGGGGAAGGTGCAGAGTGAAGAGGTCATTATAGGGATGGAGCAGAGAGAAGAGGTCATTATAGGGATGGAGCAGAGAGAAGAGGTCATTATAGGGGAAGGTGCAGAGAGAAGAGGTCATTATAGGGATGGGGCAGAGAGAAGAGGTCATTATAGGGATGGAGCAGAGAGAAGAGGTCATTATAGGGATGGGGCAGAGAGAAGAGGTCATTATAGGGGAAGGTGCAGAGAGAAGAGGTCATTATAGGGATGGAGCAGAGAGAAGAGGTCATTATAGGGGAAGGTGCAGAGAGAAGAGGTCATTATAGGGATGGAGCAGAGAGAAGAGGTCATTATAGGGGAAGATGCAGAGAGAAGAGGTCATTATAGGGATGGAGCAGAGTGAAGAGGTCATTATAGGGATGGAGCAGAGAGAAGAGGTCATTATAGGGGAAGGTGCAGAGAGAAGAGCTCATTATAGGGATGGCGCAGAGTGAAGAGGTCATTATAGGGATGGAGCAGAGAGAAGAGGTCATTATAGGGGATGGAGCAGAGAGAAGAGGTCATTATAGGGGATGGAGCAGAGAGAAGAGGTCATTATAGGGGATGGAGCAGAGAGAAGAGGTCATTATAGGGATGGAGCAGAGAGAAGAGGTCATTATAGGGGAAGGTGCAGAGAGAAGGGGTCATTATAGGGATGGAGCAGAGAGAAGAGGTCATTATAGGGATGGAGCAGAGAGAAATGGTCATTATAGGGGATGGAGCAGAGAGAAGAGGTCATTATAGGGGAAGGTGCAGAGAGAAGAGGTCATTATAGGGGAAGGTGCAGAGAGAAGAGGTCATTATAGGGGAAGGAGCAGAGAGAAGTGGTCATTATAGGGATGGGGCAGAGAGAAGAGGTCATTATAGGAATGGAGCAGAAAGAAGAGGTCATTATAGGGATGGCACAGAGAGAAGAGGTCATTATAGGGATGGTGCAGAGACAGGAGCTCATTATTTAAGAGCAGAGAGAAGAGGTCATTATAGGGATGGAGCAGAGAGAAGAGGTCATTATAGGGATGGAGCAGAGAGAAGAGGTCATTATAGGGATGGGGCAGAGAGAAGAGGTCATTATAGGGATGGAGCAGAGAGAAGAGGTCATTATAGGAATGGAGCAGAGAGAAGAGGTCATTATAGGAATGGAGCAGAGAGAAGAGGTCATTATAGGGATGGTGCAGAGACAGGAGCTCATTATAGGGATGGAGCAGAGAGAAGAGGTCATTATAGGAATGGAGCAGAGAGAAGAGGTCATTATAGGAATGGAGCAGAGAGAAGAGGTCATTATAGGGATGGAGCAGAGAGAAGAGGTCATTATAGGGATGGTGCAGAGACAGGAGCTCATTATAGGGATGGCACAGAGAGAAGAGGTCATTATAGGGATGGTGCAGAGAGAAGAGGTCATTATAGGGATGGAGCAGAGAGAAGAGGTCATTATAGGGATGGGGCAGAGAGAAGAGGTCATTATAGGGATGGGGCAGAGAGAAGAGGTCATTATAGGGGATGGTGCAGAGAGAAGAGGTCATTATAGGGATGGAGCAGAGAGAAGAGGTCATTATAGGGATGGTGCAGAGACAGGAGCTCATTATAGGGATGGCACAGAGAGAAGAGGTCATTATAGGGATGGTGCAGAGACAGGAGCTCATTGAGAGCAGAGGGGAGGAGGACCTATAGTTAGGGCAGAGGCAGCTTAGGATAAGCAGTGATTGGATGCATTGCAGGATGAGTCTCAGCACAAATCACGTCTCACCTTCCACACGGAGATAAATATACATATATGTACACAAGTCTTCGGTCCATATTGCCCCATGTTGTGCAGAGCACATATGGTGGAATTAGCTGCATACAGTAAGCTTAGAAGACAGTTATAGAATCACTTAAAAACATAAAGCAACGTAACCAAAATATATACAAATAAAACTGAAATGTGGGGGAGGGGCATGCACTGAAGGCGAGAATCGGGAAGGGGACACAAATCAAGTGCAGTCCCTCACATGGTTGTAAACAAGGACATTCCATTCATTTCAATGCAGAGTGCAAAACGAGGCAGCTGCTTCCTGCTTGTCTACAAGGCACCGCCATGGGCACCTCACCCACGCCTGCTCACACCTCTACGATGCAGGTGCCAGGAGAATGATGGGCATGCAGCAGTGATGAAAGAAGGAAAACAGGCCACAGGTGGAAGAAGAGCGTTTCTCCTCCTGAACAGAACAGAGGCCACTGTCCCACAGGTCTATACACAGAGGACTGGGGGCAGAGGAGAAAGCTGCTGCTGCTGGAGAACGGGGGGAAAAAAAGTGCCTTGGAGTAAAGGGTTTCCAGTTTTAAGGTTTCCTATGACAACGTGAGAGGTATCACCGTCCCCAGCTGCGGATATCAGGCCATAGCAGAGCCAGGAGCACAGGTAACAAGTCGTCTCATCCGGCAGGACACTCCAGCCCATAAGACTCTAGGGCCACTGACAAGCAGCTTTACTATGTGGCCCTCAGAAGTAAGTGTCATGAGCTGCACTGCTGTCTGTGGCCCTGGGGCCACTGTTTTGCGGGGAGTCTGAGGCAGGAGAAGATTCTTTGCGTCTGAAGGAAAATTTCCTCTCTCTCTTCTGTCTGGAATCTGTTTTCTCTCTCTCTTTCTGCACTCGCTTTTCCTCCTTCTCCTTCTGCTTTTCCCGCTCTTTCTCCCTCCGGCGCTCTTCTCGCTCCTCCTTTTCTCTCTTCTTTTCGAGCTCGCGCTCTTCTTTCTCTTTTATTTTCTCTTGCTCCTTTTGCTTCTCCTTGCCCTTCTTGGATACCTCTTTGGGTAGTCCGAGGGGAGTCTTGTTGGAGGTGGGGGACGGCAGTGCAGGGTGCAGTCCTTCAGACACCACTACAGATTCAGGCTGGACAGCGAGAGCTGGCGTGGGTGGTGGGGAAGGTCGTCGAATGCTGGACAAACTAAGCCGGCTGCCACTCAGGGTGGGATTAAGGCGCAGCTTCTCTTCATAGATCTGTTTGGCTCCATGTAGACGTCGCGAGGGTCGGTACTGTAACTCCCCTCGATTCTCCCGCCATTTCCGTAACTGAGTGTTGCTCTCTCTCTCTATTAACGCATCAGTGACAGGAACAGAACTCACCTGCAGGAATAAAAATCACAGTGAGGACCTACCCAAACTCAGGGCCCATCAAGAAGTTATTCCCACAGTGGCGCTCCTCACCTCAGGGAGCAGCACATCTTCCTGCATACAGTGCACCGGGAGACTCCTCAGCTTCTCCATTGTCTCGTACATCCCCTGACAGCTCCGAAGCTTGTCCACCGACCCCAGGGTATGCCGCAGTAACACCAGCCCCACACGGAATACAATCTTCACACCTTCAACAGAAGAAGGGATAAGTAAGATGGAGAATATCTGCAGGACATCCACTGTAAACCTCATGCAGTGTATCAGACCCTTCATACCTTCACAGAAGAACATGTCCCATACACGCAGCACTGACGCCCAGGGTAGTGTGCGGGAGAATATGCACATGAACCACTCCGTCATATACAAGATGGGATCAATCTTAAACTTCTTCAGGTGTCTGTAAGCCATGGGGCAAACTCTGCGCAACAGAGCAAAGAAAATCTCCCCATCCAGCTGTATGGCTTCCTAAAAGAAGAAAGCAAGAGGAACAGCGGGCCAAAGAACTGAACCTGACAGGTGGGGACACACAGGCACTGTATGCTGGAACAGCAGGAGGGTGAAGGGGCTGACAGCTACATGCAGGAGCGGCACAAGGAGGCACAGCAGAGAGGCAGACAAGAAGGAAGATGCAGGCATTGTAATGAAGTGGAGGATGGGCAGCTCACCAGGCCAGCGCTATAATATCCCGGGAGGTACTTGTCACAGATCTGGACCAGACACCAAAACGCTTGCTGAAGAAGGACAAAGATTTAGAGACACAGAATAAGGGGCATCCGACTACAAACTTCTGCTAGAGCTGCTCAATTACCCCCTCCAACCAGAGCAGCAGACCCAACCTCTTCCTACTGCATCTACATGTGTTATCCTGTACTGTATGTGGAGGAGGCTTCTCCGGGTGACGGCGGTATTATCCAGTACTGTATGTGGAGGAGGCTTCTCCGGGTGACGGCGGTGTAATCCTGTACTGTATGTGGAGGAGGCTTCTCCGGGTGACGGCGGTATTATCCAGTACTGTATGTGGAGGAGGCTTCTCCGGGTGACGGCGGTGTAATCCTGTACTGTATGTGGAGGAGGCTTCTCCGGGTGACGGCGGTGTAATCCTGTACTGTATGTGGAGGAGGCTTCTCCGGGTGACGGCGGTATTATCCAGTACTGTATGTGGAGGAGGCTTCTCCGGGTGACGGCGGTGTAATCCTGTACTGTATGTGAAGGAGGCTTCTCCAGGTGACCGTGGTGTTATCCAGTACTGTATGTGGAGGAGGCTTCTCCGGGTGATGGCGGTGTAATCCAGTACTGTATGTGGAGGAGGCTTCTCCGGGTGACGGCGGTGTAATCCTGTACTGTATGTGGAGGAGGCTTCTCCGGGTGACGGCGGTGTAATCCTGTACTGTATGTGGAGGAGGCTTCTCCAGGTGACGGCGGTGTAATCCTGTACTGTAGGTGGAGGAGGCTTCTCCGGGTGACGGCGGTGTAATCCAGTACTGTATGTGGAGGAGGCTTCTCCGGGTGACGGCGGTGTAATCCTGTACTGTATGTGGAGGAGGCTTCTCCAGGTGACCGTGGTGTTATCCAGTACTGTAGGTGGAGGAGGCTTCTCCAGGTGACCGTGGTGTTATCCAGTACTGTAGGTGGAGGAGGCTTCTCCGGGTGACGGCGGTGTAATCCTGTACTGTAGGTGGAGGAGGCTTCTCCGGGTGACGGCGGTGTAATCCTGTACTGTATGTGGAGGAGGCTTCTCCAGGTGACGGCGGTGTAATCCTGTACTGTATGTGGAGGAGGCTTCTCCGGGTGACGGCGGTGTAATCCTGTACTGTATGTGGAGGAGGCTTCTCCGGGTGATGGCGGTGTAATCCTGTACTGTATGTGGAGGAGGCTTCTCCGGGTGACGGCGGTGTAATCCTGTACTGTATGTGGAGGAGGCTTCTCCGGGTGACGGAGGTGTTATCCTGTACTGTATGTGGAGGAGGCTTATCCGGGTGATGGCGGTGTAATCCTGTACTGTATGTGGAGGAGGCTTCTCCGGGTGACGGCGGTATTATCCAGTACTGTATGTGGAGGAGGCTTCTCCAGGTGATGGCGGTGTAATCCTGTACTGTATGTGGAGGAGGCTTCTCCGGGTGACGGCGGTGTAATCCTGTACTGTATGTGGAGGAGGCTTCTCCGGGTGACGGAGGTGTTATCCTGTACTGTATGTGGAGGAGGCTTATCCGGGTGACGGCGGTGTAATCCTGTACTGTATGTGAAGGAGGCTTCTCCAGGTGACCGTGGTGTTATCCAGTACTGTAGGTGGAGGAGGCTTCTCCGGGTGACGGCGGTGTAATCCTGTACTGTAGGTGGAGGAGGCTTCTCCGGGTGACGGCGGTGTAATCCTGTACTGTATGTGGAGGAGGCTTCTCCAGGTGACGGCGGTGTAATCCTGTACTGTATGTGGAGGAGGCTTCTCCGGGTGACGGCGGTGTAATCCTGTACTGTATGTGGAGGAGGCTTCTCCGGGTGATGGCGGTGTAATCCTGTACTGTATGTGGAGGAGGCTTCTCCGGGTGACGGCGGTGTAATCCTGTACTGTATGTGGAGGAGGCTTCTCCGGGTGACGGAGGTGTTATCCTGTACTGTATGTGGAGGAGGCTTATCCGGGTGATGGCGGTGTAATCCTGTACTGTATGTGGAGGAGGCTTCTCCGGGTGACGGCGGTATTATCCAGTACTGTATGTGGAGGAGGCTTCTCCAGGTGACGGAGGTGTTATCCTGTACTGTATGTGGAGGAGGCTTCTCCAGGTGATGGCGGTGTTATCCTGTACTGTATGTGGAGGAGGCTTCTCCGGGTGACGGCGGTGTTATCCTGTACTGTATGTGGAGGAGGCTTCTCTGGGTGACGGCGGTGTTATCCAGTACTGTATGTGGAGGAGGCTTCTCCAGGTGATGGCAGTGTTATCCTGTACTGCATGTGGAGGAGGCTTCTCCAGGTGACCGTGGTATTATCCTGTACTGCATGTGGAGGAGGCTTCTCCAGGTGACCGTGGTATTATCCTGTACTGTATGTGGAGGAGGCTTCTCTGGGTGACGGAGGTGTTATCCTGTACTGTATGTGGAGGAGGCTTCTCCAGGTGACGGCGGTGTCATCCTGTACTCCATGTGGAGGAGGCTTCTCCAGGTGACCATGGTGTTATCCTGTACTGTATGTCGAGGAGGCTTCCCTGGGTGATGGCGGTGTTATTCTGTACTCCCTTGGCCCTATCCTGGCTGCATGTCTTCAGTTGGGGGTGCTCACTTCTGTCCTTACAGTCTGTATGTCACCCACAGACATCATCCAGCTTCAGCCCTGGCCTCCTACCACCTTTGCCTCCCTTCCCTCCTTCCCAATCACTGCTACAAAGCACTGTGCTATGACCTTGAACACTGTTACCTCAGCCGGCATGTGCATGAGCAGCACGGCTGCCACCGGAGCCTGAGCCTGGCAGTATCCTTCCTCTGGTCGGTATACGGTATATGCCTTCAGGATGCGGTACAGATCCTGCTGCCTGTGAGGGGAGAACAAGGAACAAATACAAGACATGAATATCAATCCTGGAATCCAGGAGGCAAAAAACAACACATCTATGACCAACACCAAAAAGATCCTGCAGAAGATCTCCTGAGGTGAAAGAGACAACATCTGCCAACAGAAATCCTGCACAATTAAAACATGTGCATCATCAGGTTCTGACTAAGTCCACATGAAGCGGTTCCTACAGATTCAGAGACAGCCCAAAACTCAGATCACTCAGGTTCGTGATGTTGGAGAAACACTACGATCTGGGTCTAGAAGAGATTCCAAACATGAACTCTGACTATAATCCTAGTCATCCAAACCTGCAGCACTACGTCCTACAGAAGGACTGTCTTCCCAGGGTCACACACCTACAGCTCTACGTCCTACAGAAGGACTGTCTTCCCAGGGTCACACACCTACAGCTCTACGTCCTACACAAGGACTGTTCTCCCAGTGTCACACACCTACAGCTCTATGTCCTACACAAGGACTGTTCTCCTAGTGTCAACCACATACAACTTTACGTCCTACACAAGGACTGTTCTCCTAGTGTCACACACCTACAGCTCTACGTCCTACACAAGGACTGTTCTCCCAGTGTCACACATCTACAGCTCTACTTCCTACACAAGGACTGTTCTCCTAGTGTCAACCACATACAGCTCTACGTCCTACACAAGGACTGTTCTCCTAGTGTCAACCACATACAGCTCTACGTCCTACACAAGGACTGTTCTCCTAGTGTCACACACCTACAGCTCTACGTCCTACACAAGGACTGTTCTCCTAGTGTCACACACCTACAGCTCTACGTCCTACACAAGGACTGTTCTCCCAGTGTCACACACCTACAGCTCTACGTCCTACACAAGGACTGTTCTCCCAGTGTCACACATCTACATCTCTACATCCTACACAAGGACTGTTCTCCCAGGGTCACACACCTACAGGTCTACATCCTACACAAGGACTGTTCTCCCAGGGTCACACACCTACAGGTCTACATCCTACACAAGGACTGTTCTCCTAGTGTCACACATCTACATCTCTACATCCTACACAAGGACTGTTCTCCCAGGGTCACACACCTACAGCTCTACGTCCTACACAAGGACTGTTCTCCCAGTGTCACACACCTACAGGTCTACATCCTATACAAGGACTGTTCTCCCAGTGTCACACATCTACATCTCTACGTCCTACACAAGGACTGTTCTCCCAGTGTCACACACCTACAGCTCTACGTCCTACACAAGGACTGTTCTCCCAGTGTCACACACCTACAGGTCTACATCCTACACAAGGACTGTTCTCCTAGTGTCACACACCTACAGCTCTACGTCCTACACAAGGACTGTTCTCCTAGTGTCACACATCTACATCTCTACATCCTACACAAGGACTGTTCTCCTAGTGTCACACATCTACATCTCTACATCCTACACAAGGACTGTTCTCCCAGTGTCACACATCTACAGGTCTACATCCTACACAAGGACTGTTCTCCCAGGGTCACACACCTACAGGTCTACATCCTACACAAGGACTGTTCTCCTAGTGTCACACATCTACATCTCTACATCCTACACAAGGACTGTTCTCCCAGGGTCACACACCTACAGCTCTACGTCCTACACAAGGACTGTTCTCCCAGTGTCACACACCTACAGGTCTACATCCTATACAAGGACTGTTCTCCCAGTGTCACACATCTACATCTCTACGTCCTACACAAGGACTGTTCTCCCAGTGTCACACACCTACAGCTCTACGTCCTACACAAGGACTGTTCTCCCAGTGTCACACACCTACAGGTCTACATCCTACACAAGGACTGTTCTCCTAGTGTCACACACCTACAGCTCTACGTCCTACACAAGGACTGTTCTCCTAGTGTCACACACCTACAGCTCTACGTCCTACACAAGGACTGTTCTCCCAGTGTCACACATCTACATCTCTACATCCTACACAAGGACTGTTCTCCCAGTGTCACACATCTACAGCTCTACGTCCTACACAAGGACTGTTCTCCCAGTGTCACACACCTACAGGTCTTCATCCTACAGGTCTTCATCCTACACAAGGACTGTTCTCCCAGTGTCACATCTACAGGTCTACATCCTACACAAGGACTGTTCTCCTAGTGTCACACACCTACAGCTCTACGTCCTACACAAGGACTGTTCTCCCAGTGTCACACATCTACATCTCTACATCCTACACAAGGACTGTTCTCCCAGTGTCACACATCTACAGCTCTACGTCCTACACAAGGACTGTTCTCCCAGTGTCACACACCTACAGGTCTTCATCCTACAGGTCTTCATCCTACACAAGGACTGTTCTCCTAGTGTCACACACCTACAGCTCTACGTCCTACACAAGGAGTGTTCTCCCAGTGTCACACATCTACAGGTCTACATCCTACACAAGGACTGTTCTCCTAGTGTCACACATCTACATCTCTACGTCCTACACAAGGGCTGTTCTCCCAGTGTCACACACCTACAGCTCTACGTCCTACACAAGGACTGTTCTCCTAGTGTCACACACCTACAGGTCTACATCCTACACAAGGACTGTTCTCCTAGTGTCACACATCTACAGCTCTACATCCTACACAAGGACTGTTCTCCCAGTGTCACACACCTACAGCTCTACATCCTACAGAAGGACTGTCTTCCCAGGGTCACACACCTACAGCTCTACGTCCTACACAAGGACTGTTCTCCCAGTGTCACACACCTACAGCTCTATGTCCTACACAAGGACTGTTCTCCTAGTGTCAACCACATACAACTTTACGTCCTACACAAGGACTGTTCTCCTAGTGTCACACACCTACAGCTCTACGTCCTACACAAGGACTGTTCTCCCAGTGTCACACATCTACAGCTCTACTTCCTACACAAGGACTGTTCTCCTAGTGTCAACCACATACAGCTCTACGTCCTACACAAGGACTGTTCTCCTAGTGTCACACACCTACAGCTCTACGTCCTACACAAGGACTGTTCTCCTAGTGTCACACACCTACAGCTCTACGTCCTACACAAGGACTGTTCTCCCAGTGTCACACACCTACAGCTCTACGTCCTACACAAGGACTGTTCTCCCAGTGTCACACATCTACATCTCTACATCCTACACAAGGACTGTTCTCCCAGGGTCACACACCTACAGGTCTACATCCTACACAAGGACTGTTCTCCCAGGGTCACACACCTACAGGTCTACATCCTACACAAGGACTGTTCTCCTAGTGTCACACATCTACATCTCTACATCCTACACAAGGACTGTTCTCCCAGGGTCACACACCTACAGCTCTACGTCCTACACAAGGACTGTTCTCCCAGTGTCACACACCTACAGGTCTACATCCTATACAAGGACTGTTCTCCCAGTGTCACACATCTACATCTCTACGTCCTACACAAGGACTGTTCTCCCAGTGTCACACACCTACAGCTCTACGTCCTACACAAGGACTGTTCTCCCAGTGTCACACACCTACAGGTCTACATCCTACACAAGGACTGTTCTCCTAGTGTCACACACCTACAGCTCTACGTCCTACACAAGGACTGTTCTCCTAGTGTCACACACCTACAGCTCTACGTCCTACACAAGGACTGTTCTCCCAGTGTCACACATCTACATCTCTACATCCTACACAAGGACTGTTCTCCCAGTGTCACACACCTACAGCTCTACGTCCTACACAAGGACTGTTCTCCCAGTGTCACACACCTACAGGTCTTCATCCTACACAAGGACTGTTCTCCCAGTGTCACACATCTACAGGTCTACATCATACACAAGGACTGTTCTCCTAGTGTCACACACCTACAGCTCTACGTCCTACACAAGGACTGTTCTCCCAGTGTCACACACCTACAGCTCTACGTCCTACACAAGGACTGTTCTCCCAGTGTCACACACCTACATCTCTACATCCTACACAAGGACTGTTCTCCCAGTGTCACACATCTACATCTCTACATCCTACACAAGGACTGTTCTCCCAGTGTCACACATCTACAGCTCTACATCCTACACAAGGACTGTTCTCCTAGTGTCACACACCTACAGCTCTACATCCTACACAAGGACTGTTCTCCCAGTGTCACACATCTACAGCTCTACGTCCTACACAAGGACTGTTCTCCCAGTGTCACACACCTACAGCTCTACGTCCTACACAAGGACTGTTCTCCCAGTGTCACACACCTACAGCTCTACATCCTATACAAGGACTGTTCTCCCAGTGTCACACACCTACAGCTCTACATCCTACACAAGGACTGTTCTCCTAGTGTCACACACCTACAGCTCTACGTCCTACACAAGGACTGTTCTCCCAGTGTCACACACCTACAGCTCTACGTCCTACACAAGGACTGTTCTCCTAGTGTCACACATCTACAGCTCTACGTCCTACACAAGGACTGTTCTCCTAGTGTCACACATCTACAGGTCTACATCCTACACAAGGACTGTTCTCCCAGTGTCACACACCTACAGGTCTACCTCCTACACAAGGACTGTTCTCCTAGTGTCACACACCTACAGCTCTACGTCCTACACAAGGACTGTTCTCCCAGTGTCACACATCTACAGGTCTACATCCTACACAAGGACTGTTCTCCCAGTGTCACACATCTACAGGTCTACATCCTACACAAGGACTGTTCTCCCAGTGTCACACACCTACAGCTCTATGTCCAGTACTGTACTTCAAATGTCAAACCTAGAGCTGTACGTCCTACACGTAGACTTTCCTACTCATAAATGGAGGTTACAAGAGGTTGCATAGATGTCTTCCGGCTGCTGCATACACCTTACGTCCTGCAACAATCTTACCCGTGCCCTCCTCGTGCAGCAAACATCTCATGAAAAGGAAACTGCCGGTGGAGATCTTTCTCAATTACATCCAGCCACTTGGGGTCTCCTTGCTGTCGCTCCATTTCCTAAAACAAATGACAGGAAAGATTAAAGGGGTATTCCCATCTCAGACAATGGGGGAATATTGCTAGGATATGCCCCCATTGTCTGATAGGTGCGGGTCCCACCAATAGGACCCGCACCTACAACGAGAACGAAGTGGGGAGCGCTGTGGCTGGAGGAACCCGGATTTCCCCATAGAAGTGAATGGAAGCGCACCGTGCATGTGCGGCCCATGCTCTTATTCATTTCTATGGGGCAGACAGCAATAGCCGAGCCAGCGCTCGGCTATTTTTGGCTGCCCCATAGAAATGAATGGAGGGCGGCTGCGCATGCGCAGTGCACCCTCCGTTCATTTACCCACTCCGTTCTCATTGCAGGTGGGTGTCCCAGCGGTGGGACCCGCACCTATCAGGCAATGGGGGCATATCCTAGCAATATGCCCCCATTGTCTGAGATGGGAAACCCTTTTAAGTCATAAATATCGTCCACAGCTTCTCTACCTAAAAATCATCAAGTAGTCTGCTCACCTCGAATTTCCCAGGGTTTTTCATCAGAAGATCATGACTGTTCGAGAGCAACTGCCAGGCCTTGGCCCTCAGTGAAGATGGGATCCCCTTCCTACATCTCAGCTTCACCTGCAGACAGAGATCTACAGTGAGACATACGAGGCAACAATAAGACGGCAACAGCCCCAAAGTGAGACCGCAACGAGGACCAAAAGTGTAAGAACACGGAGCATGTATCACCAGTACTTATTCCTCCCATCATCTCACCTTCTGAAAACGCCTTGTCAGCCACTTATCCCAATTACTGAACATTTCTAACCACTTCAGTTCTCGCTGTCGAGCAATTTCCACAGGGATTGAGGTATCTCTGCAAGAGAAGAGGCGTCTCCATCACCCTTGATGTGCTAAATGCAAGGTACAGCGGCAACACATGGCAAAGGCCACCGTGACAACACACACCACATACCGTATCAGAGCAGACAAACCTCGTCAGAGCCTGTATCACCACCACACACCTCGTCAGAGCCTGTATCACCACCACACACCTCGTCAGAGCCTGTATCACCACCACACACCTCGTCAGAGCCTGTATCACCACCACACACCTCGTCAGAGCCTGTATCACCACCACACACCTCGTCAGAGCCTGTATCACCACCACACACCTCGTCAGAGCCTGTATCAGCAACACACACCTCGTCAGAGCCTGTATCAGCAACACACACCTCGTCAGAGCCTGTATCACCACCACACACCTCGTCAGAGCCTGTATCACCACCACACACCTCGTCAGAGCCTGTATCACCACCACACACCTCGTCAGAGCCTGTATCACCACCACACACCTCGTCAGAGCCTGTATCACCACCACACACCTCGTCAGAGCCTGTATCACCACCACACACCTCGTCAGAGCCTGTATCAGCAACACACACCTCGTCAGAGCCTGTATCACCACCACACACCTCGTCAGATCCTGTATCAGCAACACACACCTCGTCAGAGCCTGTATCACCACCACACACCTCGTCAGAGCCTGTATCACCACCACACACCTCGTCAGAGCCTGTATCAGCAACACACACCTCGTCAGAGCCTGTATCACCACCACACACCTCGTCAGAGCCTGTATCACCACCACACACCTCGTCAGAGCCTGTATCAGCAACACACACCTCGTCAGAGCCTGTATCACCACCACACACCTCGTCAGAGCCTGTATCACCACCACACACCTCGTCAGAGCCTGTATCACCACCACACACCTCGTCAGAGCCTGTATCACCACCACACACCTCGTCAGAGCCTGTATCACCATCACACACCTCGTCAGAGCCTGTATCACCACCACACACCTCGTCAGAGCCTGTATCACCACCACACACCTCGTCAGAGCCTGTATCAGCAACACACACCTCGTCAGAGCCTGTATCACCACCACACACCTCATCAGAGCCTGTATCACCATCACACACCTCGTCAGAGCCTGTATCACCACCACACACCTCGTCAGAGCCTGTATCACCACCACACACCTCGTCAGAGCCTGTATCACCACCACACACCTCGTCAGAGCCTGTATCACCACCACACACCTCGTCAGAGCCTGTATCAGCAACACACACCTCGTCAGAGCCTGTATCACCACCACACACCTCGTCAGAGCCTGTATCACCATCACACACCTCGTCAGAGCCTGTATCACCACCACACACCTCGTCAGAGCCTGTATCACCACCACACACCTCGTCAGAGCCTGTATCACCATCACACACCTCGTCAGAGCCTGTATCACCACCACACACACCTCGTCAGAGCCTGTATCACCACCACACACCTCGTCAGAGCCTGTATCAGCAACACACACCTCGTCAGAGCCTGTATCACCATCACCACCACACACCTCGTCAGAGCCTGTATCAGCAACACACACCTCGTCAGAGCCTGTATCACCACCACACACCTCGTCAGAGCCTGTATCACCACCACACACCTCATCAGAGCCTGTATCACCACCACACACCTCATCAGAGCCTGTATCACCATCACACACCTCGTCAGAGCCTGTATCACCACCACACACCTCGTCAGAGCCTGTATCAGCAACACACACCTCGTCAGAGCCTGTATCACCATCACACACCTCATCAGAGCCTGTATCACCACCACACACCTCGTCAGGGCCTGTATCACCATCACACACCTCGTCAGAGCCTGTATCAGCAACACACACCTCGTCAGAGCCTGTATCACCATCACACACCTCGTCAGAGTCTGTATCACCACCTCACACCTCGTCAGAGCCTGTATCAGCAACACACACCTCGTCAGAGCCTGTATCACCACCACACACCTCATCAGAGCCTGTATCACCACCACACACCTCGTCAGAGCCTGTATCACCCCCACACACCTCGTCAGAGCCTGTATCACCACCACACACCTCGTCAGAGCCTGTATCACCACCACACACCTTGTCAGACAGCTTGTATCACCATCACACACCTCGTCAGAGCCTGTATCACCACCACACACCTTGTCAGACAGCTTGTATCACCATCACACACCTCGTCAGACAGCTTGTATCACCATCACACACCTCGTCAGAGCCTGTATCACCACCACACACCTCATCAGAGCCTGTATCACCACCACACACCTCATCAGAGCCTGTATCACCACCACACACCTCGTCAGAGCCTGTATCACCACCACACACCTCGTCAGAGCCTGTATCACCACCACACACCTCGTCAGAGCCTGTATCACCACCACACACCTCATCAGAGCCTGTATCACCACCACACACCTCGTCAGAGCCTGTATCACAACCACACACCTCGTCAGAGCCTGTATCACCACCACACACATCGTCAGACAGCTTGTATCACCACCACACACCTCGTCAGAGCCTGTATCACCACCACACACCTCGTCAGAGCCTGTATCACCACCACACACCTCGTCAGAGCCTGTATCACCACCACACACCTCGTCAGAGCCTGTATCACCACCACACACCTCGTCAGAGCCTGTATCACCACCACACACATCGTCAGACAGCTTGTATCACCACCACACACCTCGTCAGAGCCTGTATCACCACCACACACCTCGTCAGAGCCTGTATCACCACCACACACCTCGTCAGAGCCTGTATCACCACCACACACATCGTCAGACAGCTTGTATCACCACCACATACCTCATCAGAGCCTGTATCACCACCACACACCTCATCAGAGCCTGTATCACCACCACACACCTCGTCAGAGCCTGTATCACCACCACACACCTCGTCAGAGCCTGTATCACCACCACACACATCGTCAGATAGCTTGTATCATTACCACACACCTCGTCAGAGCCTGTATCACCATCACACACCTCGTCAGACAGCTTGTATCACCACCACACACCTCGTCAGAGCCTGTATCACCATCACACACCTCGTCAGAGCCTGTATCACCATCACACACCTCGTCAGAGCTTGTATCACCACCACACACCTCGTCAGAGCCTGTATCACCACCACACACCTCGTCAGAGCCTGTATCACCATCACACACCTCGTAAGAGCCTGTATCACCACCACACACATCGTCAGATAGCTTGTATCATTACCACACACCTCGTCAGAGCCTGTATCACCATCACACACCTCGTCAGACAGCTTGTATCACCACCACACACCTCGTCAGAGCCTGTATCACCATCACACACCTCGTCAGAGCCTGTATCACCATCACACACCTCGTCAGAGCTTGTATCACCACCACACACCTCGTCAGAGCCTGTATCACCACCACACACCTCGTCAGAGCCTGTATCACCACCACACACCTCGTCAGAGCCTGTATCACCATCACACACCTCGTCAGAGCTTGTATCACCACCACACACCTCGTCAGAGCCTGTATCACCACCACACACCTCGTCAGAGCCTGTATCACCACCACACACATCGTCAGAGCCTGTATCACCACCACACACCTCGTCAGAGCCTGTATCACCACCACACACATCGTCAGAGCCTGTATCACCACCACACACCTCGTCAGAGCCTGTATCACTATCACACACCTCGTCAGAGCTTGTATCACCACCACAAACCTCGTCAGACAGCTTGTATCACCACCACACACCTCGTCAGAGCCTGTATCACCACCACACACATCGTCAGAGCCTGTATCACCACCACACACCTCGTCAGAGCCTGTATCACCATCACACACCTCGTCAGAGCCTGTATCACCACCACACACCTCGTCAGAGCCTGTATCACCACCACACACCTCGTCAGAGCCTGTATCACCATCACACACCTCGTCAGAGCTTGTATCACCACCACACACCTCGTCAGAGCCTGTATCACCACCACACACCTCGTCAGAGCCTGTATCACCACCACACACATCGTCAGAGCCTGTATCACCACCACACACCTCGTCAGAGCCTGTATCACCACCACACACATCGTCAGAGCCTGTATCACCACCACACACCTCGTCAGAGCCTGTATCACTATCACACACCTCGTCAGAGCTTGTATCACCACCACAAACCTCGTCAGACAGCTTGTATCACCACCACACACCTCGTCAGAGCCTGTATCACCACCACACACATCGTCAGAGCCTGTATCACCACCACACACCTCGTCAGAGCCTGTATCACCATCACACACCTCGTCAGAGCCTGTATCACTACCACACACCTCGTCAGAGTCTGTATCACCACCACACACCTCGTCAGACAGCTTGTATCACCATCACACACCTCGTCAGAGCCTGTATCACCATCACACACCTCGTCAGAGCCTGTATCACCACCACACACATCGTCAGAGCCTGTATCACCACCACACACCTCGTCAGAGCCTGTATCACCATCACACACCTCGTCAGAGCCTGTATCACCACCACACACCTCGTCAGAGCCTGTATCACCACCACACACCTCGTCAGAGTCTGTATCACCACCACACACCTCGTCAGACAGCTTGTATCACCATCACACACCTCGTCAGAGCCTGTATCACCACCACACACCTCGTCAGAGTCTGTATCACCACCACACACCTCGTCAGACAGCTTGTATCACCACCACAAACCTCGTCAGACAGCTTGTATCACCATCACACACCTCGTCAGACAGCTTGTATCACCACCACACACCGTTAGGATGAAGAAAGGGGATGAATGGAAGATGGCTTTCAATACCCCAGAGGGTCACTTTGAGAACGTGGTCATGCCTTTCGGGTTGACCAATGCTCCTGCGGTTTTCCAGCATTTTGTAATTGACATTTTTCTTCACCTGGTGGGGAGGTTTGTTGTTGTGTATTTGGATGACATACTATTTTATTCTTCAGACGTGGAGACACATCAGGATCATGTGAGACAGGTGTTACAGATCCTGAGAGATAATAAATTGTACGCAAAATTGAAGTGTGTTTTTGCTGTACACGAGGTGCAGATCTTGGGCTACCTGCTGTCATCCTCGGGTTTTCGAATATATCCAGAGAATGTCCATGCTGTATTGGACTGGGATCGACCCGAAAATCTATAGGCTCTTATGCGGTTTTTGGGGTTCACCAACTATTACCGAAAATGTATTAAGAACTATTCGACAGTGGTGAAACCCTTAACTGACATGACTAAGAAAGGGACGGATGTCTCAGTGTGGTCTGATTCGGCGTTGTGAGTCTTTTCTGCTGTTAAGGAGTGTTTAGCTTCTGCCCCTATATTGGTGCAGCCGGATGTATCACAACCTTTCATTGTGGAAGTGGACGCGTCCGAGGTGGGGGTAGGAGCAGTCTTATCGCAGGGACCGTCACCTGGTAAATGGCGCCCATGTGCATTTTTATCTAAAAAACTCTCTGCCGCAGAGAGAAATTTTGATGTGGGCAACAGAGAGTTACTGGTCATTAAGTTGGCTTCTGAGGAATGGCGTGATTGGTTGGAAGGGGCGATTCATCCGATCACGGTGTTCACAGATCACAGAAATCCGGCTTACCTGGAATCGGCTAAACGACTGATGGTCTTTGTTTTTCACCAGATTCAATTTCATTGTCACTTATCGTCCTGAGGTTAAGAACGTCAAGGCAGATGCCTTGTCACGTAGTTTTCCTGGAGGTGGTAATTTTGAAAATCTGAGTCTGATACTGTCGGAGGGGGTGGTGATATCCGCTCTATACCCTGACCTAGAGGTGAAGGTGTTAGAGGCTCAGGGAGATGCACCAGATTCTTGCCCCTCTGGGAAATTGTTTGTCCCATCTGAATTGCGTCAGGAGCAGATGACACCCTAGGGACACCCTGGGAGCAGATCCACTGCCAACCTCATCTCTTGTAGATTCTGGTGGCTGCGGTTGCGTAAGTGTGTTGAGGACTATGTGTCAGCCTGTGGCACTTGTGCACAAGCTAAGGTGACCCATACTCGGCCTTCCGGATCCCTACTTCCGTTGCCCATCCCGTCCAGACCATGGATTTATTTATCCATGGATTTTATCACTGATCTACCTAATTCTTCAGGAAAGACAGTTATTCTGGTGGTAGTTGATTGTTTTAGTAAAATGGCGCACTTTGTAGCATTGCCGGGCCTACATAATGCTAAAACACTTGCTCAAGTGTTTGCTGACAACATTGTGAAACTCCAT
Source organism: Bufo bufo (assembly GCF_905171765.1). NCBI lineage: Eukaryota > Metazoa > Chordata > Amphibia > Anura > Bufonidae > Bufo > Bufo bufo. The sequence continues at coordinate 1,698,895 of NC_053395.1, read as the reverse complement.
GGCATTCCCTCTGACGTGGTCTCAGATCGTGGGGCTCTGGAAGGCGTTCTGTACTCGTCTGGGTGTACAACAGTCCTTTTCTTCGGCTTTTCATCCTCAGACGAACGGACAGACGGAGCGCCCTAATCAGAGCCTGTAGACTAACTTAAGATGTTTTGTCTCTGAGAACCAGGAGGAATGGTCTTCATTTTTGTCCACTGATAAGTCGCCGTTTTTTGGGGGATATGGGTTTAACCTGCAGTTTGGCACATTTTCTGGTTCAGATACTTCTGGTATTCCTGAGGAGAAACGTTTTTTGTCATCGGAGAAAATTCAAAATAACTTGAGGAATATGGGCAACAAGTATAAACATATGGCTGACAGGAAACGTACGAATGGTCCGGACCTAAGTGTGGGCGATTCTGTGTGGTGGTCCACAAGAATCATTAAGTTGAATCCAGAGGGAAAAAAATCCGTCCGGTTTGAGAGCTGCATTTATACAAGCCGGCAAACAACGCGAGTATGTGAGCGTTCGCGTGTTTGTATTAAGTGCGTGACTGTAGATGACTTCAGATTCAGGGACTTTAGGAGGGACTGCAGTAAGTTACATTCTTATCACTGTATTGTATTTTCCTCTTTCTTGTGTAACCCCCTTTAGTCTGTGTCCGTTATTGACAGCGCCGTCCAGTGCTAGTCTTGTCTGATGTCTGCAGTCCTGGAGCAGCCATTTTCATATTTTTGTTCAAAATGTGAGCAAATTGCCCGTCTGGAATCGCACATCGAGTATCTAACCGGGCGAGGGTCAACACTGAGAAGCCTTGACAATTTGGAAAAGAGTTTGCTTCTCACTGAGCAAGCGCTCTATGGGGTAGATGTGGGGGAGGGGGACAGAGAGGAGGCTGAGGACAGTGAGGGAGCTAGCCAGGTAACAGAAAGCGGGGTAGAGGGAGGAGTGCAGGGAGGCTAGCCCGGATCTGACACAAGGTTGGCAGATGAGGGGGTTGTCAGTCCAGGGACAGCACTGCTGCAGCCGGACCCTTCCTCTGCCAGTCAGGGGGATGTCAGTCCAGGGACAGCACTGCTGCAGCCGGACCCTTCCTCTGCCAGTCAGGGGGTTGTCAGTCCAGGGACAGCACTGCTGCAGCCGGACCCTTCCTCTGCCAGTCAGGGGGATGTCAGTCCAGGGACGGCACTGCTGCAGCCGGACCATTCCTCTGCCAGTCAGGGGGTTGTCAGTCCAGGGACAGCACTGCTGCAGCCGGACCCTTCCTCTGCCAGTCAGGGGGATGTCAGTCCAGGGACAGCACTGCTGCAGCCGGACCCTTCCTCTGCCAGTCAGGGGGATGTCAGTCCAGGGACAGCACTGCTGCAGCCGGACCCTTCCTCTGCCAGTCAGGGGGTTGTCAGTCCAGGGACAGCACTGCTGCAGCCGGACCCTTCCTCTGCCAGTCAGGGGGTTGTCAGTCCAGGGACAGCACTGCTGCAGCCGGAACCTTTCTTTTGCCAGTCAGGGGGTTGTCAGTCCAGGGACAGCACTGCTGCAGCCGGACCCTTCCTCTGCCAGTCAGGGGGTTGTCAGTCCAGGGACAGCACTGCTGCAGCCGGACCCTTCCTCTGCCAGTCAGGGGGTTGTCAGTCCAGGGACAGCACTGCTGCAGCCGGACCCTTCCTCTGCCAGTCAGGGGGATGTCAGTCCAGGGACGGCACTGCTGCAGCCGGACCCTTCCTCTGCCAGTCAGGGGGTTGTCAGTCCAGGGACAGCACTGCTGCAGCCGGACCCTTCCTCTGCCAGTCAGGGGGATGTCAGTCCAGGGACGGCACTGCTGCAGCCGGACCCTTCCTCTGCCAGTCAGGGGGTTGTCAGTCCAGGGACAGCACTGCTGCAGCCGGACCCTTCCTCTGCCAGTCAGGGGGTTGTCAGTCCAGGGACAGCACTGCTGCAGCCGGACCCTTCCTCTGCCAGTCAGGGGGTTGTCAGTCCAGGGACAGCACTGCTGCAGCCGGACCCTTCCTCTGCCAGTCAGGGGGTTGTCAGTCCAGGGACAGCACTGCTGCAGCCGGACCCTTCCTCTGCCAGTCAGGGGGTTGTCAGTCCAGGGACAGCACTGCTGCAGCCGGAACCTTTCTTTTGCCAGTCAGGGGGTTGTCAGTCCAGGGACAGCACTGCTGCAGCCGGACCCTTCCTCTGCCAGTCAGGGGGTTGTCAGTCCAGGGACAGCACTGCTGCAGCCGGACCCTTCCTCTGCCAGTCAGGGGGTTGTCAGTCCAGGGACAGCACTGCTGCAGCCGGACCCTTCCTCTGCCAGTCAGGGGGTTGTCAGTCCAGGGACAGCACTGCTGCAGCCGGACCCTTCCTCTGCCAGTCAGGGGGTTGTCAGTCCAGGGACAGCACTGCTGCAGCCGGACCCTTCCTCTGCCAGTCAGGGGGTTGTCAGTCCAGGGACAGCACTGCTGCAGCCGGACCCTTCCTCTGCCAGTCAGGAGGTTGTCAGTCCAGGGACAGCACTGCTGCAGCCGGACCCTTCCTCTGCCAGTCAGGGGGATGTCAGTCCAGGGACAGCACTGCTGCAGCCGGACCCTTCCTCTGCCAGTCAGGGGGTTGTCAGTCCAGGGACAGCACTGCTGCAGCCGGACCCTTCCTCTGCCAGTCAGGGGGATGTCAGTCCAGGGACGGCACTGCTGCAGCCGGACCCTTCCTCTGCCAGTCAGGGGGTTGTCAGTCCAGGGACAGCACTGCTGCAGCCGGACCCTTCCTCTGCCAGTCAGGGGGTTGTCAGTCCAGGGACAGCACTGCTGCAGCCGGACCCTTCCTCTGCCAGTCAGGGGGATGTCAGTCCAGGGACAGCACTGCTGCAGCCGGACCCTTCCTCTGCCAGTCAGGGGGTTGTCAGTCCAGGGACAGCACTGCTGCAGCCGGACCCTTCCTCTGCCAGTCAGGAGGTTGTCAGTCCAGGGACAGCACTGCTGCAGCCGGACCCTTCCTCTGCCAGTCAGGGGGATGTCAGTCCAGGGACAGCACTGCTGCAGCCGGACCCTTCCTCTGCCAGTCAGGGGGTTGTCAGTCCAGGGACAGCACTGCTGCAGCCGGACCCTTCCTCTGCCAGTCAGGGGGATGTCAGTCCAGGGACGGCACTGCTGCAGCCGGACCCTTCCGCTGCCAGTCAGGGGGTTGTCAGTCCAGGGACAGCACTGCTGCAGCCGGACCCTTCCTCTGCCAGTCAGGGGGATGTCAGTCCAGGGACAGCACTGCTGCAGCCGGACCCTTCCTCTGCCAGTCAGGGGGATGTCAGTCCAGGGACAGCACTGCTGCAGCCGGACCCTTCCTCTGCCAGTCAGGGGGTTGTCAGTCCAGGGACAGCACTGCTGCAGCCGGACCCTTCCTCTGCCAGTCAGGGGGTTGTCAGTCCAGGGACAGCACTGCTGCAGCCGGAACCTTTCTTTTGCCAGTCAGGGGGTTGTCAGTCCAGGGACAGCACTGCTGCAGCCGGACCCTTCCTCTGCCAGTCAGGGGGTTGTCAGTCCAGGGACAGCACTGCTGCAGCCGGACCCTTCCTCTGCCAGTCAGGGGGTTGTCAGTCCAGGGACAGCACTGCTGCAGCCGGACCCTTCCTCTGCCAGTCAGGGGGTTGTCAGTCCAGGGACAGCTCTGCTGCAGCCGGACCCTTCCTCTGCCAGTCAGGGGGATGTCAGTCCAGGGACGGCACTGCTGCAGCCGGACCCTTCCTCTGCCAGTCAGGGGGTTGTCAGTCCAGGGACAGCACTGCTGCAGCCGGACCCTTCCTCTGCCAGTCAGGGGGATGTCAGTCCAGGGACGGCACTGCTGCAGCTGGACCCTTCCTCTGCCAGTCAGGGGGTTGTCAGTCCAGGGACAGCACTGCTGCAGCCGGACCCTTCCTCTGCCAGTCAGGGGGTTGTCAGTCCAGGGACAGCACTGCTGCAGCCGGACCCTTCCTCTGCCAGTCAGGGGGTTGTCAGTCCAGGGACAGCACTGCTGCAGCCGGACCCTTCCTCTGCCAGTCAGGGGGTTGTCTGTCCAGGGACAGCACTGCTGCAGCCGGACCCTTCCTCTGCCAGTCAGGAGGTTGTCAGTCCAGGGACAGCACTGCTGCAGCCGGACCCTTCCTCTGCCAGTCAGGGGGATGTCAGTCCAGGGACAGCACTGCTGCAGCCGGACCCTTCCTCTGCCAGTCAGGGGGTTGTAAGTCCAGGGACGGCACTGCTGCAGCCGGACCCTTCCTCTGCCAGTCAGGGGGTTGTCAGTCCAGGGACAGCACTGCTGCAGCCGGACCCTTCCTCTGCCAGTCAGGGGGTTGTCAGTCCAGGGACAGCACTGCTGCAGCCGGACCCTTCCTCTGCCAGTCAGGGGGTTGTCAGTCCAGGGACAGCACTGCTGCAGCCGGACCCTTCCTCTGCCAGTCAGGGGGTTGTCTGTCCAGGGACAGCACTGCTGCAGCCGGACCCTTCCTCTGCCAGTCAGGGGGTTGTCTGTCCAGGGACAGCACTGCTGCAGCCGGACCCTTCCTCTGCCAGTCAGGAGGTTGTCAGTCCAGGGACAGCACTGCTGCAGCCGGACCCTTCCTCTGCCAGTCAGGGGGATGTCAGTCCAGGGACAGCACTGCTGCAGCCGGACCCTTCCTCTGCCAGTCAGGGGGTTGTAAGTCCAGGGACGGCACTGCTGCAGCCGGACCCTTCCTCTGCCAGTCAGGGGGTTGTCAGTCCAGGGACAGCACTGCTGCAGCCGGACCCTTCCTCTGCCAGTCAGGGGGTTGTCAGTCCAGGGACGGCACTGCTGCAGCCGGACCCTTCCTCTGCCAGTCAGGGGGTTGTCAGTCCAGGGACAGCACTGCTGCAGCCGGACCCTTCCTCTGCCAGTCAGGGGGTTGTCAGTCCAGGGACAGCACTGCTGCAGCCGGACCCTTCCTCTGCCAGTCAGGGGGTTGTCAGTCCAGGGACAGCACTGCTGCAGCCGGACCCTTCCTCTGCCAGTCAGGGGGTTGTCAGTCCAGAGACAGCACTGCTGCAGCCGGACCCTTCCTCTGCCAGTCAGGGGGTTGTCAGTCCAGGGACAGCACTGCTGCAGCCGGACCCTTCCTCTGCCAGTCAGGGGGTTGTCAGTCCAGGGACGGCACTGCTGCAGCCGGACCCTTCCTCTGCCAGTCAGGGGGTTGTCAGTCCAGGGACGGCACTGCTGCAGCCGGACCCTTCCTCTGCCAGTCAGGGGGATGTCAGTCCAGGGACGGCACTGCTGCAGCCGGACCCTTCCTCTGCCAGTCAGGGGGATGTCAGCTCCGGTAAGCAGGGGACCAGGAGAGCAGGCCAGACGGGTGCTGGTAGTGGGAGACTCCATTATTAGGGACACAGATAGGGCGATCTGTCACAAAGACCGTGATCGCCGAACAGTGTGCTGTCTTCCTGGTGCTCGAGTTGGACACATGGCGGATCGGGGTGACAGATTACTGGAGGGGCTGGAGAAGATCCAGTGGTCATGGTCCGTATCGGAACCAATGACAAAGTTAGAGGAAGGTGGAGAGTCCTTAAACATGATTTCAGGGATTTAGGTCACAAGCTCAGGGCAGGGACCTCAGAGGTAGTGTTTTCCAAAATACTGCAGGTACCACGAGCCACACAAGAAAGGCAGCGGGAGATTAGGGAGGGGAACAAGTGGCTCCAGAACTGGTGTATGATGGAGGGGGTTGGGTTCCTGGAGAACTGGGCGACTTCTCTATCGGCTACAGGCTCTATCGTAGGGACGGGCTGCACCTCAATGGGGAAGGGGCAGCTGTGCTGGGGAGAAAGATGGCTAGAAGGATGGAGGAGTGTGTAAACTAGGGACTGGGGGGGAGGGTAATTACATTATAGGAGGGGAAGATAGTGCAGATAGAGACTGGGGGGAGGTAGTGGGACTGGGGGGGTAATTATATTATAGGAGGGGAGGATAGTGCAGATAGAGACAGGGGGCAGGTAGTGGGACTGGGGGGGTAATTACACTATAGGAGGGGAAGATAGTGCAGATAGAGACTGGGGGGGGAGGTAATGGGACTGGGGGGGGTAATTACATTATAGGAGGGGGAGATAGTGCATATAGAGACCTGGGGGGGGAGGTAATGGGACTGGGGGGGTAATTACATTATAGGAGGGGAGGATAGTGCAGATAGAGACCGGGGGGGAGGTAATGGGACTGGGGGGTAATTACATTATAGGAGGGGAAGATAGTGCAGATAGAGACCGGGGGCAGGTAGTGGGACTGGGGGGGTAATTACACTATAGGAGGGGAGGATAGTGCAGATAGAGACCGGGGGGGAGGTAATGGGACTGGGGGGGTAATTACACTATAGGAGGGGAAGATAGTGCAGATAGAGACCTGGGGGGGGGAGGTAATGGGACTGGGGGGGGTAATTACATTATAGGAGGGGGAGATAGTGCATATAGAGACCTGGGGGGGGAGGTAATGGGACTGGGGGGGTAATTACATTATAGGAGGGGAGGATAGTGCAGATAGAGACCGGGGGGGAGGTAGTGGGACTGGGGGGGTAATTACATTATAGGAGGGGAAGATAGTGCAGATAGAGACCGGGGGCAGGTAGTGGGACTGGGGGGGTAATTACACTATAGGAGGGGAGGATAGTGCAGATAGAGACCGGGGGGGAGGTAATGGGACTGGGGGGGTAATTACATTATAGGAGGGGAAGATAGTGCAGATAGAGACCTGGGGGGGGGAGGTAATGGGACTGGGGGGGTAATTACATTATAGGAGGGGAAGATAGTGCAGATAGAGACCGGGGGCAGGTAGTGGGACTGGGGGGGTAATTACATTATAGGAGGAGAAGATAGTGCAGATAGAGACCGGGGGGGAGGTAGTGGGACTGGGGGGGTAATTACATTATAGGAGGAGAAGATAGTGCAGATAGAGACCTGGGGGGGGGGGGTAATGGGACTGGGGGGGTAATTACATTATAGGAGGGGAAGATAGTGCAGATAGAGACCGGGGGCAGGTAGTGGGACTGGGGGGGTAATTACATTATAGGAGGAGAAGATAGTGCAGATAGAGACCGGGGGGGAGGTAATGGGACTGGGGGGGTAATTACATTATAGGAGGAGAAGATAGTGCAGATAGAGACTGGGGGCAGGTAATGGGACTGGGGGGGTAATTATATTATAGGAGGGGAGGATAGTGCAGATAGAGACCGGGGGGGGAGGTAATGGGACTGGGGGGGGGGGGTAATTACATTATAGGAGGGGAGGATAGTGCAGATAGAGACCGGGGGGAGGTAGGGAGACTGGGGGGGTAATTACATTATAGGAGGGGGAGATAGTGCAGATAGAGACCGGGGCAGGTAGTGGGACTGGGGGGGTAATTACATTATAGGAGGGGGAGATAGTGCAGATAGAGACGGGGGGGGGGGGGGGGGGGGGTAGTGGGACTGGGGGGGTAATTACATTATAGGAGGGGAAGATAGTACAGATAGAGACCGGGGGGGAGGTAATGGGACTGGGGGGGTAATTACATTATAGGAGGGGAAGATAGTGCAGATAGAGACCTGGGGGGAGGTAATGGGACTGGGGGG